>NC_056729.1:1017960422-1018145422 GCF_019279795.1 Protopterus annectens
GTGATCTTTAAAAAGATGCTAAGGAAGCCATCACAAGATATTCCATTTTATTTTTTCTGCATCAAGCATATTCCCCGGCATTTCTCCCTGGGCCTCCGCTGAAAACAGGCTCTGTGGAACCTAGTCGGACTTTCCCGGTCAACAAATGATAAATAAAATTAAAAAAAAAAAATAAAATAATAAACTCCCAAGATAATTTACTAGAAAATCCAATATTCATTACTTCACTAATTGTACATAATATTACTAATTTTTCACTAGCCAGTTTATCCATTGCAGTGTTTAATTTCACAGTATCCATAAATTTTCAGTAAATCCCAGCCTTTTTTGCAATCGTTTTGGCTCCCTGTAGCTGACCATTGGTTATGTCTGTGCCTCTGCATCTGTATCTGTGTGTGGGTGTGTCTGTGTGTGCGTTTCGATGTGTATGTGTGTGAGGGACGTTTTGTATGTGTGCATCTGAATTTTGCCTGTTTGCTATGTGCAATAATGCCCCTCAGGGTGGGCATTATAGGGAGACAGTCAACCTTCCAGGGGTGTTCATTCATCTGTGTTATGCACTAGGCCTCATAAAACCCCTGGGTGGTCCATTATTTCCCTGCAATGCCCATCCAGGAGAGCATTAATGTTTGCCTAACCTTTCCTCTCACTCTGTGCATACTTGTTGAATGTCCGAGGGTATGGAAAAATACTGACATATCTTCCTGCCTCTGCTGTGATCTGGACAATGATCCCTGCCTATTCTCCTTAGGACTATGTTCCTCTGTGTGTTCTCAGCCTCCACAAAGGATCAGCCACCAGGTCAATGGGAGAACCTATCCACCCCTCCAGCAGGATGGTGATTTCGATCCTGCAGTACCAGGACCACAGACATAAGAGAAATAAAAATGGATAGGCTGAGCTGCTGTTAGGGCTTTATCCTTCTAAGCCATAGTGTTGGCTTAAATCACATGTTTTAACATATTAATGAAGCTACTTAATTGTAACCATAAATTATCAGTCACTTTTTTCCCATCATGATGTTTCACATCATACTAAGCCAATTTTTTTTTCAAAATTATTTTTTATGAAATGCTAAATAATACAGGAATTTTTGAAAATGTTCTTAAATACAACACTAACATCTTCATAACTGAGACTTATATACAAAGATTTTCATTGGGAGTTTTGTCCATCATCATGATACAGCTTTCCACACAGTGGTGGCATATAATTTATTTGATATAAAATATTCACCCAAACGCAAACTTTTGTAGGACTTAATGCCAAAGCATACCTTTAGTTTATATCTCAGAAACTTTGCATACTGCATGCTACACACATCACCTCAAAGTAATGATTGTTTTTTTTTTTTTTTGTGAGCCTTCACAGCATGCAGGCATACCGCCTGCATCTTCAGATGCTTTCCACTTAACATGCAGTGAAAAGAAAATGGTTATCCTCTGAGGGACAAGAAGTGTAAGTGAGACAAGAATCCCTTGTTCATGGAGGCTCCCAGAAGCAAAATAGTCTGACTGAAGCAACACATGACATTTGCAGGGGGGAAAAAATTAAAGCCAACAAACATCATTCTGTCTTTCTAACACAGACATGCTGAGTATTTTCATATTTAGAGGCTTGGAAATATTTCTTTGGTTGCCTGATTTGTTGAACAAAGGGCATAGTACTTAAAACCATAACTGTTGTTCTTCTTTCGGCTTTTCCCGGTTAGGGGTCACCACAGCGTAACTCTGGTCTGCTAATGATTGGCAGTAGATTTTTTACGGGTGCCAGCTCGACGCCCAACCTTCAACAAAGACACGCTCATTCTACGCATGTCTTTCGAACACCACTTGACCACGGGGAGGACATGCAGACTCCACACAGAAGGTGCTCCAGCCGAGAATTAAATGGGAGAACCTCTTGCTGTGAGGCAACAATGCTACTGCTGCACGTGACCCTGTGTAATAGAATGCAGGTTCCCCTTCCATTTGTTCTCCTCCTTGTTGAATCCAAACAACCCCTTCATGTTAATATTAAACCTAAAGAATCACACCACATAAAGTAATAAAAGCCCTTCTGCACACATGGATTGCTAATTCACAATGTATTTACAAAACAGGCATCAAAATGAGAAGCAGTAATAAGAAGGAAATAGAGAAGAGAACACAATTTTGTTAATCTGATTGCTGTTTGCCTATGAGGCTTGTGGTGCTCAGTGCTTTTACTGAACCTGAATAAAAGCTCATGGACATCGTTGTTATAAAAAGGATTTAAAACTGGTAAGTCTAGCAAACGTGCTATTAAAAATGTAAGATCAGCTAAGGCCTTAGGGTTGCAACTAATTCAAAGACAACCATATGGCCTGCTTCAGCTATATTAAGAAGCTTAGAAGTAACCAGCAATTTTGCACTGAATTAATTTCCAGTGTTACCTCCTTATCTGTCCCCAAGGGCATTGCTAATATTCTTGTGGACAAATTTTACTTCCAGTTTCACTCCACCTATCCTTCCCTTTATCCTCTCCATTCCCCATCACACACAGCCTTCTGAGATTAGTTAACACTGAGTCTTTCAGTGTTTTCCACAATAAAAAATGCAATATCCATGGGTCCAGAAGAGTGTCTGCTAAGAAGCGTAAAGTCCCACCAAACAAAACCCTTCCATCAACTCTTCACACTGAGAGAATCCACTGGTTATATTCCGAATGTGTTTGGAATGGCAGTTGAGGTGCCATGCATAAAGATAGTCACTCTACTGTCCCTGGAAATTACAGGATTATTAGTCTCATTAATATTATTTGCAAGGCCTTGGAACATATTATAGCTGATTAAATAATCAATGATATAGGTGATCTTTATACACAGGATATGCACCAGTTTGGCTTTGTAAAAGGCAGATCATGCCTACTCAACCTGTTTGAGTTCTTTGAAAGAGTTACTGAGGCCATGAATAAGGGGCATGCAGTCCACACTGCTTATATGGACTTTTCCAAGACCTTTTATACTTTCTTCTTTGCTAAGATTATTTACAAACTCTTCCAACTCAGTATTAACCCACCCACAGTTCATTGGATAGATAATTGGCTGCCTGTTAGAACCCATACCATTAAGGTATTCATTTGCATTACACAGAACATTGTCAGATGTGGTGTCTTTCAGTACTTTTTCCTGGGACTCCTGCTGTTTGCCATATACTTATGGGATATAAAACCTGATATCAAAGGACTATGGCTAACCAGGTTTGCTGATGACTACAAACTAAGGATGGTTATCAAATCCAGTTCTAATACTGAAATTCTCTAGTAAGGCAGCTAGTGTGGAGGGTTAAGGCTGTGAGCAATAATTCCTGTATAACAGGGTTTGATTCTCTCAGCCCTCTTTTGCCTACTGTGTGATGTTGAGTAAGTCACTTAACCAGAGAGTGCCTGTAGGCAACCAGAAACTTGATCTGGGCTCCGGACTGAAAGCCTAGCAACTACCTATGAAGGACCAAATCAAACATTAATCATGTACTTACCCTCAACACTAATAAATACAGCAGCACTTCCTGTGGTAAATCTAACATCACTACCGGCT
Source organism: Protopterus annectens (assembly GCF_019279795.1). Taxonomy (NCBI): domain Eukaryota; kingdom Metazoa; phylum Chordata; order Ceratodontiformes; family Protopteridae; genus Protopterus; species Protopterus annectens. Next base: position 1,017,963,979 of record NC_056729.1, read on the forward strand.
TACCAAATAGATAACAATCGATTCAAACTTGGCAAAGTCATCAGTAACTTAGTGTGTTTGCTGATATACTCAGTGTGATGGTTAGAAAAATATTTGACCTTGCACAACTTTCTTTGTGGTATTTCTTTCAGGACCAAAGAAGCTATAGTCCTACTTTATTCACTACATTCAGGCCCATCACTAAACATAATGCAGCCCCTCCCCTTGGTATGTGCCTTACTAAGCATCTAAACTGCCTTCAGAGAGCTCAATGTTTCCTTAACAAAAAAATTGCAAGTTTCAGTACTCTTACCTATTCCAGTAGACTAAAAGCACTCTACATAGTGTCTTACTGACGCTTGAGGAGAGATCTATGCTTAGACATCTATGCTATGAGTGACCCAGTATTTTCTGGACTCCTGCACCTAAACAGAACTAATGGTAAAGCAAACACCCTCTCTAGATACCTAACCTATACTGCCACATCAACACCACCAGATGACATGATAGATATCTAACCCAATATATCCTCTGTTTCTGGAAAAGGCTGCCTTTACCTGTCTAGTAGAGTATTTCCCTAGCAACCTTTAAAACCAATCTGGATGACCACACATTTTACCTGGGACATGTGGAGTAAGTTTACTTAACTGGATGATGTAGCCAAGCTTCTTGATTACCTCCTTGGCTGTAAACTTAGTAAGAAGTTATGAATCTACAGACTTTTGTGCTAACAGAATACCAGCCAGTACTGCATGGTGTTTTTCATGCCTGGTTTGTGAGATTTTGTGAAATAAATAAAACAGATTAATGAGTAATATTTATTTCTTGTTTTCAAAGGCTGCACTTCAACTGCAGAGCTGCTGTGAAGAACAGTTTTGATGTAAATATCTGCTTACATGCACTTGTGAGTTGTCATCTCAGGAGATGTTGAGATCTATGTGCTGTACAGGTGTTGCGTAACTTGATTTGATATTCCTTTCAATGTACACTGAAAGTAGGGGATGTAATGCTTTGCATTTGCTGTGGGCAAAGGCAGGTGTCTTACTACTTTTTAAACTAGTTATTTATTGTCAAGTAGTATGCAAGCAAAATACTGTTTGCCTTCTACTGAAGATACAGAAAATCATTTAAGTGAAATTTACATGCATTACAGGATTCATTATAAAAATAAAGTACATTTAGATCGATTCAATGACTCCTAAACACAGGCTGTGGATGACAAGGAAACAGACTCACTTTTATAATCTTTAATACAATTTGGACAAAAAATTAAATGCTAAAATCATTAACGTAAATGCATGCTATGCACTCTTGCAACAGAGTTGACTAATGATAACTTTGTTGGAATATTCTATCACATTGTGTTTTTGTATGTCTGTTTATCACTGAGGTTTAATGTATATTTAAAAAGTGCATGTTGAAAGCTTTGGAATTTTCCCTGCCTTCTTGCAATCTCAAAACTTAAAACAGACTATTTTCAAGTGAACTCTGTGTGGACATAATACATTTGGCATTTACTTACCCTTTTATGGTAATTAGTCTTAAGATAAAAAAGGTGTTAAAGTCATCTGGATTTCATTTGCTTTGGCTTATTGACAGCAGTTGGTGTAAACATCCTCAAAGCGACAGATTATGTGACAGGAAATAAGGCATGCAAAGCTAAATGGCAAAAGTACATGAACAAATGAACATCTATAGGAACTAAATGTTAACTGATAGGGAGGTTTACTGAAAAAATGACGTATATGCACACACATTCCCGCACACACACCTAGTCACACACACAGTCTCACACAAGCACACACAGGGTTGGAGAAAAAAGAACAATGCTGGCAGTTGAAATTAAATGCATTCAGAAAACCAGGACTTAACTATTATTGCTCTATTAAGAGTGTATTGAATTTACGTAAGCTGCCACACAATCTTTAAAGATTTTTTAGGGAATTTTTTGAGGAATATTTTTATGTACTACAATATACTAAATAATGATAAAAAGGATGTGTGCAATTGTACACACACACACACACACACACACACACACACACACACACACACACACACACACACACACACACACACACACACACACACACACATATATATATATATATATATACGTTTAGTTACTTTAACCTCAGTTCTGCTTTAATTAGATTTATTGCATCACACCAGGGTTTATTCATGCCGCTATTACCATGTAGTATTGATATAATTTCCCCATTTGCCATACTGGTGGATGCTCATGCACACACCTGCACAATTTTATACATTACTAGTTTAATTCGTCCACAGTTTTCTGTATTTTTTGTTTTTTTTCTACTACTTTTCATTGTATAAACATGTTTCTGGGGCTGTAAACATGAAAACTGCCATGACAGTTTTTGTGTAAAGCACTGACATTTTTCTGAATTGTTAATAAGTTAACTTTTTATGCACACTAATACGTATGGATGAATATTTACTAGAAATTATTTGACAGGTGTATTTTTTATATTTATAGTGTTCTAGTTTGATTATGCTTATGTTTAGATAGCTAGGTGTTTTTTCTTGATTTTAGTTCTTGTCTCTGACCTGATGACGGCCTTATTGCATTAGTTAGCCAAAAGCAGTTTTAGTTAAAACTCTTTATGTATATTATCCTTTTCTTAATACCTGATCTGGGAATGTGGGCAGCAAAAAGATAGGTAGTGTTTTCTTTAACTAGAATTTAGTTTGATCTAATCAGTAGTAGCATGTGGAGGTGGGTACTTACTGTTCTAAAATGCACTTTTACTGCCTTGTTTATTTTGTTTACAATGAATAGACTGGTTTAAAATTAAACAATATGACCATTTTCCATTCCTACTTCTAAGTATATAAAAGCTGATATGTTTAACATTGTTAAAATATTTCTGATTTTTTGCTACTGAGGATCACTTCTCTGTGATTAATAAAGGCATGTTAATTTGGAAAACTACCTGGGTTTCATGATTTTAGGAAATTATTGCGACTGAGCTCATCAACAAAGTTTTAAGACCACTAGTTTCTCTGTTTTTTATTTTTTCCTCAAAAGTTGTGGTGGAACTAGACAAATTCATTTTCTTGTTCATTTTAAATATATATATATATATATATATATATATATATATATATATATATATATATATATATGTATATAGGTTCATAGGTTGGTACCAGGCTATCGGCCCTAGGGCATATACAAGCCTAGCCATAACAATTCCCTGGCTATTTCTTCCCACACTATTTACTTCCCTGGACCCCTGTCTAGCAGGGTGACTGATGTGATCCCCAGAGTGAATTTTCTTTCTCCCATCCAATCATCAAGGTTCCTTTTGAAGAGGGCCAAAGAGGCGCTCTGCTTGACATGTATGGGCAGCCAATTCCAGAGTCTGGGGAGTCTCTGGGTCAGGAACCTATCCCTCCAGCATGTTTTGTTTATTGTGATGACAAGGTTTAGATCCCTGGAGCATGTGGCTCTGAGGGATTGGGATTTCTTTAAGTGTAGCATGTCCAAAAACTCTGGGTTTGACATGGCCTTGTATGTTAAGCAGAGATCGCCTTGGAGTAGACGCTAAGTGACAGAGTATAGCTGGAGTTTTTTAAGGAGGTCAGCATAGGGCTTCTGCTTTAGGCCAGTGATTCTTTTAGTGAGGTATTTCTGTGGCCTTTCCAGTTGTTGCAGAAGTCTTGAGAGGTACATACCAAATAGGGCATTGTCTTCTATAATGGGTCTAATGAGGGATGAGTACAGTGGGACAATGGCCTCCTTTTTTCCTAGATGAAAAGCCCTTAGTGATGAGGTGTGCCACATAGAAGGATTTCCTGACTGTTGTGGCGATGTGGTTATTGAAGGTGAGACCACTGTCCACCTGTGTCCCTAAGTCTCTTATCACACTTTCAGTGTTTAGTGTACTGCCACCTATGTGGTAATTCACTGGTACATGTTTTTTCCCAAAGGGGATAACTAGACATTTCTTGGCATTGAGCTTGGGCCCATGGCTCTGGCACCAAGCATCTGTTTCTGTAAGGCCCTTTTGTAGAGTATCCACATTATTTGGGGATTCAGTAATGGTTCCCAGTTTTCAGTCATCTGCAAACTTTGTTAGCCAGAGTCCCTTAGTGTTGGCCTGTACTTCAGAGAAGTAGATGCCAAACAAAAGAGGTCCCGGGACTGAACCCTGAGGTACTCCACTTGTCACTTGTCTGGAGCTGGATTTGGAGTCAGCTACTTTTACAGTGTGGGTTCTGTCAGTAAGCCAGTTGGCAACCCATCGAGTGATGTAGGGATTAATGTCCAGCTTAGTAAGTTTATCTATGATTCCAGAGTGGGGGATGGTGTCAAAGGCCTTGGCAAGGTCCAGATAGGCTGTGTGGACTGCCTTACCCTCATCCACAGGGGCGTATATATATATATATATATATATATATATATATATATATATATATATTTGTGTAACTTTAATGCATAAAAATACAGCACCTCATTTGGCAGCTTCTGATTTGAATGCTGTGTTCTAGAACAATAGACATTTTTTATGATTTTGCCTGCAGGCTATATTAGCTTGGAAGGGGGCAGAGGATCGCACTTGGCTAGACATGGAAGCATTCATACCATCTTTTCTACCTTGAAATATGAGTACATCACTGCATGACAGTCTGAATAACATTTGCAGCTTGAAATTGAATTGCATTACCACTAATACAGTTTATCAGACTTCTACATTTAATTTAATGTCTGCCACAAAAAAAGAAGAAAAAGAAAAAAGCAAAGAAAAATAAGAAACCTCCAAAAGTCACAGACAAATAAAACGCTCTCCCTATGACTGGGAAAATAAAAATCCAGTCTGAAAACTTGCAGATACGGGAAATAGGTCAAACAGCTTTAATGAAGGAGATAGGATAACATCTTGGGGATGCTGTAGATTCTGGTCCTACAGCATTTAGAGACAGCACATAATGGTACTGCAGGTAGATACAGAAAGCCTTCTACATGGCCTAAATAGATATCACTTCAGTCTGAGTATAGTAAAACAGCTAGGCTTAGCTGAGCTCGCATCAGATGTCTTTCAACATGCAAACTTCTCCATGCAAATAAAAAGCAGTTATCTTACAGAGAATTACTTGTGCTGAACTAACACTAACGTATAATTATACAGAGCTTACTGGCATGCATCCCAGTCAAGTCAGACAAACCACCTAATGGTGTAACAGAACTTAAGTAACACTTTGTACCTAGGTACTAATTAATCAGAACAATTGCAATTAGTACTTTAATATGCAAGCTATTACAGATCCCAAAGAAATGAACCATACTGACACCTTGTTCACGTCTGCACAGAACATGTGACAGGTGTTCAGAAGGCACATAAAGATATGGTGCCAAGGCAGATCTGTGAAACAGCACATTGTAATAGTTAACTCGTGCTGGAGCTGGGTAATGCACCAGCTCCCTCCCAGACATTCCAATATCCCATTACTTGTCTGAGGCTCCCTAGTTAACATAAACATTGTTTAGATCTGTCAGTGTGCATACTATTTCCTTCTTCACCTTTGGCATGATTATAGAGATTTGATTTAAAAAGCCTGTATTTCAAATTTTATAGTACAGATGCAGACTGTGATTTCATGGGTGATTATTTATTTATTTATGATTAATGACTCCAGGGGACCTTTTTAAGGCTAGCCACACTTCCCAAAGTGGAGAATTAAACCCTAGCCATTATGCCAAATCCCCAACCCCAAAAAATATCCACTCATAGGAAAGTACTAGGCTATCAGTCTGTAGACTATTACAAGCCTAGATAACAACTGGGGATCAGAATCAAACCTTGTACCTTGTATCTGTGAGGTAAAGATCTTAATCATCATGCCAACCACTCCCCCAAAACATGTTCTTTGGTACACAATAACCGATTAGTCTGCAGACTATCATATGCCTAACCAATAACCAAACAGTTACTAAAGGTGAGAATTAAACCCTATATTTTCAGCTTGTGAGGTAACATCCTTAAACAGTAAGCCAGCAGTTTTACAATAAAAATAGACTTAGCATGAGCAACAGTAAACCTCTGCCCTTGAAATTCTCATTCATTAAAAATGCATCTGGCTGTTGGTACATTGTGTCTACATTTTTATCCGTATACATACCCCAATCCTAGTGAAAGCTACATTGCTGCCTGCATTCTTCTCAGAAAACAGATTTCTGAGAGCCCCCTCCACCTTCACCAGCAGTTATGGCCACATTGTTGGTTGTGTACATCCCTTATTTTTAAGAAACAATAAATTAGACATACTTTAATGAAACTTTGGCTGAAGTACATTCAGTTTTATAATGATCACCAGCATCACACCATATGATTCAGCCACATGAAGCACAGTTTAAATTGAAGGGCATTTATGACAGTATAACAAATATTAACTACCCCCTGACAACATATACCAAGTCAATATGCATAATCTCTGCAGAAGTAAAAATCATCTGAATAATTTCTTATTAAAGAGAACTATTAATACTGGATAGATTTCTGCTGGCAAGCAACTTAGCATATCAGTGTTTCATCTATAAATGCTGTACCTACTGCCTTAGAACATTAACTGAAATAGATAAGCTGTATTGTAGGGAGTGGCTGGCAAACAATGTCAACAGTAGGTAAATGAAGGTGGAAAGCTTGAAATCCTGCACCCTTACCACAGGAGTCAACTTAGTTCCCTGCACTAACTGCCAAAATAACTGTCTTAATTAAATGCTGAAATTATTAACAATTTGATCTTGTAGAGAAGACTGTATATTAGTAATATGCAACAATGACTGCATAATGGATGCTGAAGATGGTTCTGATCACTACCCCAAATAATGTGAGTCTTTGTTTAGTGATCGAGCAAAACTGTAATCAAACGGCTAATCTTTGAACACTAAATATAGAACGGCAGTGTTCTCGTATAGGCATACCATCATAAAGAAAGTCACTGAAGTGTCATAGCTGGCCAACAGTAATGAAATATCTCCATATATCTTTGCTGTGATACCCTAATTATAAAATTAAATAGTGTATTAAAACAGTACATTGAAACACTAGATTTAATTTGTTTTGTTGAAGAAAAGGACCCTTCTCATGGGGGGGGGACTGCCCCCCCCCCCCGCTAATTATATATACCAACTCAGAGATCACACTACAATGGGGAAAGGGCAAATATAAATATTATAATTTGCCTATATAAACAAAACAGCACATAGTAGAAGTTTGCCCTTTCCTCAAGGTTGAGGTAAGTTCCCCCACTACTGAAATCTTTTTAGGTGACGGAAATTGTTGTACATCTAATGGGGTGGTTTATCTAACTATTTTTGTGGTTGTGGGAATTTCTATATAGGTAAAACTGATAGACAGTTAAGAAAAATAATTTACAAACGTTTGTATGCTAGCAACAAGAGAAACCACAACAGTGCACTGTTCAAGCTTACTTTATTATGCCCTACCTACATGAGATTTCAGTTTGGTATCTTGGGAACTCTTCCTTTCTTTCCCAGGGGTGGTGCATGGGAAGCAGAATTAATTACTTAATATTTGTTGACTTGGAAAGTCCAACTAGGACAGAACCTATTTTCACCAGAGGCCTGGGGAGAAATGCTCCAGACAAATGTCTTTGGAATGTGGGAGGAAACAGACACAAACACAAGGAAAAAGTACAGTTTTGTACCTACCATAAATGTAGATGTCCGATAGATATGCAACTGCAGTCATAACATATGGGCTGTCCTGCCGATCTGGAGTATAATGGCAGGTGGTAGTGCTTGGTAAATGTGCATGGGGCTCCATGTGTAGCAGCCTCTAAAATGTCCTTTGTTGCCTCTCCTCTAAGAAAGCTAAGTAGCTTGTGGCTATGGTGGAGTGTGGTGTTAATTAATATTGGCTATGAAAAAGATGAAAAGAATACAAAAATGTGATGTCAATCCGTGGTGATTGTTGTTTGGAGATTGCCTTTCCTTGCCTCAGCATACATAAGCTACAAACAGCTGGTCACACTTTCTGGTGGCTGTAGTTCTGTAGTTCTAGTAGCGTAGTAGTCTGTGTGTGTCAGGAGTTTGGGGAAGAATGTAGGCAGATGAATAGCTTGATTTAGAGACACCCTCTGTCTAAATTTATGATGGCCAATATGTAGGATTGGTTCCATGAGACTCTTCTTGATGAAAATGAGGAAAGGGGCATGAGCCATGAAGAGTAAACTCTCTCCTCTCTGAACTGCTTCTTGCAAGGCCACTGCCAAAGAGCCGGTCATTCTGAATGAAATGCATTTGATTCAGAGGCTGTGCTGCTTAGGGAGGAGGGAGGTGGAGTTAGTCCCACCAACACGCGTTGAGGTCCCATGCAGGTACTGTTTTTTTTAGGTTTGATATTCTTTATCCCTCTTAAAACTATCTTAGTCTTAGATCAGGATGCGAAAGTTGAGTTTGGTCACAGTTGTTGCTGGGGATGAGATTGTTGAGGCATGAATTTGGATTGAGGAGCATCCCTACCCCCAGTTGGAAATACCCCTGCCATAATATCTAGGACACATAAGAAGGATACTCTGTAGTTCTGTTTCCTGATTCCCACTGGCATCTCAGATGCTTCTGGGCTTCCAGTACAGTCCTTATTCCCCATGTCCTTGTCAGTTGAGAAGAAAATGTGAGTGCAACATCCATTGGATCCATGGATCCATGAAATTTCTGCTCCATCCAGGTCCCAGTACATTGTCCTTGCCTGGTACAAAAACCAATGTTATGTGTATGTTCAGGATTTTTCATGCAGACTCTGCACAGAAGGCACCCCAGCCGAGAAACTGGAGAACCTCTTGCTGTGAGGCAACAATGCTAACTGTTGCACCACTGCATAACCCAATTAGAGAGGGGAGAGCCAATATGGCAACTAAGACTCAATGCTGCAACATTCCCTGATTTAAATGAATACACATCTATAACCCCATTCTAGAAAAACAGAACAGCTAAACTTTAACACTAGCTAGCTCTGTATACTTTCTAGCCTTTTACAAGGCACATGTTCAAGCCTATTTCCACATTTTATATTTTAGCACTTTTTAAGCTTTTTAAACTTTTTAACCTTACAATATTTCTTTGAAGAAATGTTTTCATTTACTCAACAGAATTTTCTCCATAGATTTTTAATCTGAATTATAAACATTGTTTTATGAATTTTAGGTAGAATGATTTTTTGATGTATTAAAACTATTTGGCTCTATATTATATGCTCAAAGACTATTTTCTTTGAACACAGAATGGTCAACATGTAAACAGCGAAAGCTGTAAACCACGAATGGTCACTTTCGCAAATTTTTTCCTAGGGAAAAAATTCACTTGACCGTAAAACATCAAAACAAACTTTAAAATGCTAATCAATTGGGGGACATCACCCCCCCCCCCCAACTAAATATACCAACTCCAAGATCGCTCTACACTGGAGAAAAGGGCAATTCCTAATAATGGCCAAGCAAATTTTTCCCTAGGAAAAAATTCTAAGTGGCCATTCGTGGTTTACAGCTTTCGCTGTTTACATGTCAGCATTTAATTGTTCAAAGAAAATAGTCTTTGAGCATATAATATAGACCCAGCTATTTAACTTTCTATATTTCTTTAAATTCTACTGCTTAATTGATTGTGACTGATGATTGATCATTTTGCAACTTATTTTAATATTTAATGGAGTTTCCAATTTGTAAACAATGGTTCTGAAGCAGTCCCAAGGTTTGGGATGAAAGTGATAAACTGTATTTATGTTTTTTTTTTTAATATACGTGATTTTTGAACAAAGACTAGTGTTCGTGGCATTATTTATGAAGTTTCTAAGATACTGCTAAGTGTTGGTAAACCTGCAACTTCCTTACTAGTCTGCACAGTTTTTGAAGTCACCAGTTAGCATTGCTAAGCTGACCTAGTTACTAAATAACATTCTGCAAGTGCATTTGAAACTGTCACTACTATTTAAACCACCCAAGTGTTACTATGTGAGCCTTATTGTATTATTTGGTGTGTTTTTTTTTTTTTGGCTGCATGACCACACGCTGATTCTCTGCTCTTTTATCCCATATATAACAAGCAGAGAAAAGAAATGAAATATGAGGGCCAAACACTGTTATAAATAAATTAAATCAAATTAAGTCAAATTAGGATGGCACAGTGGTGCAGAGGGAGTGTTGTCACCTCACAGCAAGGGGTTATCTGGTTCAATTCTTGGCTGAAGTGCTTTCTGTGTGGAGTCTGCATGTCCTCCCTGTGTTCATGTGGGTTTTCTCTGGGTAGTCTGGTTTCCTCCCACATTACAAAGATAAGTGTCTGGAGCATTTCTCCCTGGGCCTCTGCTGAAAATTGGCTTCATTCCAAGTCGGACATTCCTGGGAAACAAATGTAAAATAAATAAGTATTAGTAATCTAAAGTGGGTGGAACTTCAGCACCAATGTCAAATCGCAACAGTTCTGCAAGATGGTAAAATCAGGTGCTCACTCCTGAGTAAAGATGTAAAGCTGAATACCATCAATATTCATCACCCTCAGCCCCCTGTTTTGCATTTCTTACATGGGGTCTACTGTCACCACCTTTCTGATTCAGTACCACCCTTATACCTTCTTGGACTGTCATGACTGACTGTTGAAACTCTTCTCGCACAAATATTCATCCACCTCTTCACTGGATGTCCTTGTTTCCTCTGACCTTTTTTCCTATCACTCTCAAATCTTCTTCACCAAACCATAATCTGCTTTCCTGCACATGTGCCAAAAACCACCATAATCTGTTCTCTTTGACCTTCTCTGAAACTGGAGCGACTTACGCTTCTGCTCAGATATCACCATTTCTTCATCTGTCCTACCATGTGCATTCTACCACCTGTCTCAGGCACTTTGTCTCCATCACCCTTAACATCATTAACTGCTCTGCCTTCACTGCCCACATTTCTGTACCCTAGAGAAGTCCTGATTGCACCATACTTGTTAACTTCTTAGGCATTCGTATGTCAAACACTACTTCTGACTTTACAAATTGGCAGCAGCCCCACTAATGCTAGATTTCACCTGCTCATTCAGACTTCCCTTACCCACAGCCACCAACCTCAGATACTTGAAGCTGTTACCATGTTCCACTCTTTTCTCTTCTCTTTCAGTTTTCAGCTTCTTTTGATTTCCCTATTTGCTGCCATGAAACTTGTCTTTTCTGTTCTCAGTTTCATCCCATGTGCCTTTAATTTTGCATTCCATTCCCCTATTATTTGCTGAAGTGCCTGTTCAGTCTGCTTAGAACTCCACATCATTTGCATACAGCAGCTTTATTTATCTGTCCTCCCTGACTTGTTTGATAATATAGTCCATCACCAGTATGAACAGCAGTCGGCTCAGAAATGAACCCTGGTGTGCACTTACTCCTACTGGGAAACCCTCTGTGAGTCAGAAAACCATTCGTACTCATGTCACTGATTCCTTGTACATAGTCTGCATGAAATCTACCTGTGTTTCCAGGATCTCAAACCATCACAGGACTGCCCAAATCAGCTTTCTTGGAACTTTGCTATATGCTTTCTCCAAGTCTAGGAGTGCCATTTGGACTCTTTTCTCATCTATATCTGTCTCTGCAAATAATGAGTCAGTTGTTCTGCATCTTGATCTGAACTGTTCATCTCCCATCTTACTTTTTAGTACCAGGATATGAATTTATCACTCACCCATCAGCAGCACTTTCATGCACTGTGACAGAAGTCTGATACCTCTATATTGCCCACAGTTGTGAATGTTCCCTTTGTCCAAATACATTAGGGTTCTTATTCTCCAGCCATCTGGAATACATCTTTCTCTCCATTCTGCTGTGAGTACCCTCATGAGCCATTTCTCCTGTAACGCAGCCAACAACTTGATCATATCTGCCATGATCTCATCTGAACTTGCTGCTTTACCTAAATTAATTTTCCTTAGGGCTGTTCTTACTTCTTCTAGGGTGGGCTTTTCCTCTTTCTTCATAAGCTGTGTCTGAGGCAGTACAACTGCTGTGCAGTCTTTTTCATTTGGAAGCTGCTGGAAATATTCCTTCCATCCACATTTGATGTCTTGTGAACTGGTGAACAGGTTGTTTTTATCCCGTATATTTTTTGCCTTTGCTTTGCAACCTGATGGAGGTCATTTGTGTCATCTGCTGAGTCACTTTCCAGGAGATGGTAGAATGCCCCTGATGCATCGTTCTTTGCTGTTGTGACTGATCTCAACCTCTTTGTTAGCTAACCAGTATTCCTTTCTAGCCTTGTCTGTATTTTCTATCTCACCCTTTTTTCTGCACTCCTTCTTTCTTTTGATAACTCCTGGATGTCTGTATTCCACCCCTGTTTTCCTTATGTCCGTTATTTCCAAACCTGGCTTGGCCGCATATCTGTTCTATAGTTTCTGCACATGCTGTTTTGAGATGCTACCATTTTTCTTCAACTCTGCTTCTTTTCTCTTCTTCCTGCAGTACTAGATTGCTGATTATTTCAATAAACTGTTGTGCTTTCAGTCCAGTCAACTTCTAAGTGTTTAGCCTCATCTCTGCTGACTTTAGAGCTTTTCTCTGACCACTGCATGCAGATGATTGTGGCCACCAGTGGTTTATGCTATGGACTGACTCTTTCACTGAGGATTATTTATCAGTCTCTAATTCTACCCCATCGCCCTTTCCTTACTAGGAGGACACCTACCTGGGTTGTGTGTTGACCAGTCTTATATGTGATCTTGTGACTATCTCACTTGCTGAACCATGTGTTGGCCACCATCAAACAGTTTGCCAGACCAACATATGGAATTACCTCTCCTTCTTTATTCCTTTTGCCCTGTCTATGTGGATCCAGGCAGTCATCATATCCTGTTTTGTCTGGCCTGATATAAACATTCAGGTCTGCCATTACTAGAAGCATTCAGTTGAAGAGAAATATGGTTGCTTCAGATGAACTTCGTAAGGTCATGCCCTGTGGTAACCAATACTCCAGAAGCTGATTGCTAGAAGAATTATCCCTTAGACTGCCCACTGCACTGTAAGTGGCCTGAGTTGCAAAAGACCAAACAATAGAGAACAGTGCAAAAATACCCAATCAAATTACAGTGACCCACAGTGCTAAAACCATACCAAGGAGGACCGGAACAGCTTAAAGCCTATGGAAGTCACTAATACTCTGATTAGGAGCTGTCTCAGCACTCTTATTAGTTGCAAATTCATACTGGCGTAGGTTGGTAAAGCCATGAGATGCTAAATAGAAAAACATCAGCACTTCTTTCCCAATAACATTTGCTACAAAGAGAAATTTAGGGAGAGCATGATAATTTTCCAGATCCAAAGATGACTTATTGAGAATTGTAGCAATCAGTGCTTTATAATGAAAGCCAGCCACTGGGGATGCACAAGCCAGTGCATTTCTTTGTGCCGGTCCCAAGCCCGAATAAATGGGGAGAGTTGCATCAGGAAGGGCATCCGGTGTAACATTTTGCCAAATCATACATGTGAACAACAGTACAGATATTATAAAACACGCTTAAAACGTAGAAGCGATTTTATGCGGAAGAATCCGCCACATAGCACAAGCACTCAGGACATACCGGATCTGTCGAGGCCCAGGTTAACAACGACCACCACCAGTACTGTTGGCCAACAGGGTGCTGGCATAAATTGGGCTACTGTTGGCCGAAGGAGAAGAAGAGGGGGAAGGCATGCCCGAAGGCAGATAAAGGCTAGGACTGTGATAGTGGGGATCGGAACTTTGAAAGTTAGCAGTATGACTGGTGTAGGGAGAGAGCTAGCTGATATGATGGACCAAAGGAAGGTTGTTATATTGTGTGTGCAAGAGACCAGATGGAAGGGGAGCAAGGCTAGGTGTATCGGAGGTGAGTTCAAATTGTTTTATCATGGTGTGGATGGGAGGAAAAATGGAGTATGGGGTTATCCTGAAGGAACAGTATGCTAAGAGTGTTTTGGAGGTGAAAAGAATGTCGGATAGAGTGATGTTTATGAAGCTGGAAATTTATGGTGTAATGAATGTTGTTAGTGCATATGCTCCACAATTTAGGTGTGCAATGGATGAAAACGAAAAATTTTGGAGTGAGTAGGATGAAGTGGTGATGACTGTTCCCAAGGGTGAGAGACTGGTGATTGGAGCATGTTGGTGAAGGGAACAGAGGGGGTGAGGAAGTGATGGGTAGGTATGGTGTTAAGCAAATGAATGCAGAAGGTCAGATGGTAGTGGATTTTGAAAAAAGGGACATGACTGTGATGAATACATATTTTAACAAGAGGGAGAAGCATAGTGTGACATACAAGAGTGGAGGAAGATGCACACAGGTGGATTATATCTTATGTAGAAGGGCCAGTCTGAAGGAGATTGGAGACTGTAAAGTGTTGGCAGGGGAATGTGTAGTTAGGCAGAATAGGATGGTGGTTTGTAGGATGACACTGGTGATCAAGAATAGGAGGATGAGTGTGAGGGCAGCACCAAGGATCAAATGGTGGAAATTGAAAAAGGGTAATTGTGAGGTGGAGTTCAGGGAAGAGTTAAGACATGACACTGGGTGGCAGTGAAGAGTTACCGAATAACTGAGTAACTACAGCAGAGCTAGTAAGAGAGATGGCTAGAAAGGTGTTTGATGTGACATCTGGAAAGAGTAAGGAGGACATGGAGACCTGGTGGTGGAATGAAGAAGTACAGGAGAGTATACAGAGAAAGAGGCTGGCGAAGAAGAAGTGGGATTGTCAGAGAGATGAAGAAAGTAGACAAGAGTATAAGGAGATGAGGTGCATGGCAAAGAGAAAGGTGGCAAAGGCTAAGGATATGACGTATGAAGAGTTGTATGAAAGGTTGGACCCTAAGGAGGGAGAAAAGGGCCTGTACTGATTGGCTAGACAGAGGGACCGAGTTAGTAAAGATGTGCAGCAGGTAAGGGTGATAAAGGATAATGAGGGAAATGTACTCACATGCGAGGAGAGTGCGTTGAGCAGATGGAAAGAGTACGTTGAGGGGCTGATGAATGAAGAGAATGAGAGGGAGAGAAGGTTGGATGATGTGCGGATAGTGAATCATGAAGTGCAGTGGATTAGAAAGGAGGAAGTAAGGATAGCTATTAAGAGGATGAAGAATGGAAAGGCTGTTGGCCCAGATGACATACCTGTGGAAGCATGGAGGTGTTTAGGTGAAATGGCAGTGGAGTTTTTAATGATTGTTTAATGAAATCTTGGAAAGTGAGAGGATGCCTGAGGAATGGAGAAAAAGTGTTTTGGTACCAATTTTTAAGAATAAGGGTGATGTGCAGAGCTGTAGTAACTACAGGGGGATTCAATTGATCAGTCACAGCATGAAGTTATGGGAAAGAGTAGTGGAAGCTAGGTTAAGAAGGGAGGTGATGATTAGTGATCATCAGTACAGCTTCATGCCAGGAAAGAGCACTACAGATGCGATGTTTACTCTGACAGGGTTGATGGAGAAGTACAGAGAAGGTCAGAAGGAGTTGCATTGTGGCTTTGTGGACTTAGTGAAATCAGAGAGAGAGGAGTTCTGGTATTGTATGAGGAAGTCGGGAGAGTCAGAGAAGTTTGTAAGAGTGGTACAGGATATGTACGAGGGTAGTGTGACAACGGTGAGGTCTGCGGTGTGAGTGACGGATGCGTTTAAGGTGGAGGTGGGATTACACCAAGGATCAGCTCTGAGCCCTTTCTTATTTGTAATGGTGATGGACAGGTTGCCAGACAAGATCAGACAGGAGTCCCCGTGGACTATGATGTTTGCAGATGACATTGTGATCTGTAGTGAGAGTAGGGAACAGTTGGAGGAGACCCTGGAGAGGTGGAGATATGCTCTAGAGAGAAGAGGAATAAAGGTCAGCAGGACTAAGACAGAATATATGTGTGTGAATGACAGAAAGGATAGAAGAATGG
The DNA here is from genome assembly GCF_019279795.1 of Protopterus annectens. Lineage (NCBI taxonomy): Eukaryota > Metazoa > Chordata > Ceratodontiformes > Protopteridae > Protopterus > Protopterus annectens. The sequence goes on from NC_056729.1 coordinate 1,017,979,878, forward strand.
TGAAGATGCAGGGAGTAGAGGTGGCGAAGGTGGATGAGTTTAAATATTTGGGATCAACAGTTCAGAGTAATGGTGAGTGTGGAAGAGTGGTGAAGAAGAGAGTACAGGCAGGATGGAGTGGGTGGAGAAGAGTGTCAGGAGTGATTTGTGACAGATGAGTACCAGTAAGAGTGAAAGGGAAGGTCTACAAGAGGGTAGTGAGACCAGCTATGTTATATGGGTTGAAGACAGTGGCACTGACAAAAAGACAGGAGTCAAAGCTTGACGTGGCAGAGTTGAAGATGTTAAGATTGGCACTGGGTGTGACGAGGGTGGACAGGATTAGGAATAAGTATATTAGAGGGTCAGCCCAGGTTGGAAGGTTTGGAGACAAAGCCAGAGAGGCAAGATTACGTTGGTTTGGACATGTGCTGAGGAGGGATGATGAGGATATTGGGAAAAAGATGCTAAGGATGAAGCTGCCAGGTAACAGGAAAAGAGGAAGGCCTAAGATAAGGTTTATGGATGTGGTAAGAGAGGACATGCAGGTGGTTGGCGTGACACAGCAAGATGCAGAGGACAGGAAGAAATGGAAACAGTTGATCTGCTGTGGTGACCCCTAACAGGAGCAGCCGAAAGAAGAAGAAGCAGAAGAAGAAGAAGTGCTTTATAATGAAGTTGAAAGGGCTCCTTTTCTCAAAGATTATGGCACAGTCTAAAAAATGTCTTGTTCTAGTGAACAGAGAATATAATTTATATCTGTTGTAGGACTGTGATCTGGCAGTAGGAAGAGTTTAACAATGAAACAACATTCATGGCTTCATAGGTAATTACTATTTCTTAGGCATGTGGCCCAGGAGACCACCAAGCAGCCTCATCTAGATTTGCAAATGGTCCAGTGTACTGTCTAGTTAAGTGATTTGCTTGGAGTCATACAGTAAATAAATGGAGGCTGGAGGAATCAAATCATGGGATAGAGAAATAGCCCTAATCATCTGTGCTAACCATTAGACACAGCCGTTATAACCAAATGCAGCCCAGCAAACGTCAAGTGCATCAGCAAAAGACCTGGCACTATGTACTATAAATATACTGTGCAGGGAGGACTGCCTGATCCTGCAACCTATAAATGGCGGCAAGTACCACTCACTAAACGTATAAGAAAAAAATTCTTTTAGTATGACAGGCTGAGCTGTTCAATCTGCCCACTATCTGAAAGAATATAAATTTCAAGTTCTGCCAGAGCAGAGAATATGGGGCAGTGTAGCACTTTAACCATTGTATGTTCCTACAGTTAAAATAGATGAATCAGATGGCAAGTAAATAAGAAATAAAATGCTGATAATTTCCTTAGTGCACACCCACACACACACACACACACACACACACACACACATATATATATGTGTGTGTATATATATATATATATATATATATATATATATATATATATATATATATATATATATATATATATGCAAGTAAACCAAAAACCCAGGTTGGAAGAAGCCAAAATGTACGTACTGCAGATCTACTATCAAAAATATGTCTCATATTCCTAAGAAGGAAAATGCTGATAGTCTTATGAAATTGTAGTGCAAATACTCACAGAACCACGCACTAAATCAACGAAAAAACAATTCTGCTGTACCAAGAAACAAATGTTCAAAGTTGTTCTAGTCTTGCAATCAGTAATGTTCAAAAACCATTAGGTCAAGTAGTAAATCCACAGTTTATTGTAAGCTTTCACAACATGCAACTGCCGCTTCATCAGACAAACAGTAAAAAGCTGAGAGCAGGAAGTTTAAATACAGGATATCCTGCTCTTCAGCCAATGACAATGACCTTAGGAGGCGTGTTTCCTGCTGTCATTAAATCACATATTAACTAAAAGTGACACCACCACTATAATTCATTGCAACAGGCCTACAAAATCACAAAGTCTTTTAAACATTGCAGAATCAACGACACCTACTATAAACATATATATATCTAAAAGGACATAAAACATATCTAGAAACATATCTAAAAACATGTATTTATTTATATAAAATATAAAATACAGGCTAATTCAAGAGGTGCCTAACTTCTATCACAAAACCAAACTTTTTAATTATTATTAGTTTTTATCTTTATTATTATTGATTTTTATCTCAATATCAGCCTTAAGAGCATATATCAGGCTGATAAACTAAGCAGAACAGTTGCAGTTGCTGCTAATGATCACCAAATAACCAAATTCCTGGGCAAGGAAATAAAACCAATTGACTGAAGAGCCCATGGATGAAAAAATGGTTCAAATAGCCACATATAGAAAGATAGAGACCAACTATTTAAGCCTTCTGCCTTTAAGGTGAGGTTTTATAGATAAAACCTCATTTAGTCCCTTGCCTCTATGGGCCGCTAATCTACAGATCCAACCTAGTTCTGCTTGTTCGGTTAGATTTATAATGTTACTACAGTGGGGGAAAAGGGCATATAAATTTTACTTGCCTTACAGTACTCTGCATTCAGTGAAATGAGTTTTCAGTGATTTGAACTTTCAGCAATTTGGTATGACTGAATTCAAATTTAGTGAAATGTGTTTTCAGTGAATGAAAGCAGACCTATATATATATATATATATATATATATATATATATATATATATATATATATATATATATATACACACACACACACACACACACACACACACACACACACACACACACACACACATACATACATATATAGTTTCATTACTTTAGAACTAGGTGAGTGACTTATTAAGAAGTCCAAGCTAAACATTTTAAAATATTAATATTAAAACAGCAATATTGCATGGTTTACAGTATTTGCAGTATTAGCTATGTTCAAGCAAGGCCCTTCTGACAGATGAACAATTATTATTTGCTGCAAATAAAGGAAAGACTATTCCCTGGATTCTGCAAGCCCTGCATGGCATTCAGGCCTAGTGCAGGAGCTCCAGCAGTCAATATGTCTGCCGTGTGATCCAGGAATAACCTGTAGGGGCGGCACAAATGCTCCTGCACTAGTCCTGAATGGACTCAGACCCTGTATACAGATTACCCCATTTGAGGGAGAAATCCATGCAAATGAGGTGAATTTGCAATCTATGAAGCTGGAAACTGGCCATGCAGGACTAATGCAATCTGCAGAAATGTATTCCGCCAGTAACGGAGTACATTTCTGCAAATTACAAAACGGAGCCATGACAGCACAAAATAAAGGGTGGATGTCATGTATAAAGCATGCTAATGGCCAACTATAATGCCATTGGCATGGAAAACACTTGCAAAAAAAAAAAAAAAACTTTTATTTTTTTATCCGATCTCGGCTGTTTAAGCGTTTTTTATCCGATCTCGGCTGTTTAAGCATAGGGCAGCGGTGCACAAACAGGATCGGGGGGAAATAAGAAAAAAAAAACTAAAATAGGCATTCTAACCAAAATTACTATTCTGCCATTATACTCAATGGCAGGCTGAAGACAACATGGCCAGTGAATAGTGGTTGCTAAGGGGGAGGCTCATTGTGGGACATGTAACTATGCATTAGCAGGCAATTCTATGCAAATGAGGGGAATGATAGTGAATCCCAGATTTCTCCTGCATGCTAGGCAGCTCCCAAAAGTGTAAGAGTAGAAATAGTTTGCTGCAAGCCTAGGAGTTAGCTGACATCATAGGGGGTGTGTCAGGCATACTATAAGTGGATTGGAGCCCTGTGGCTTGGGTTTGCTCCTAACTTAGCACAGCTAGGCAAGGGGGTGTGTCTGAGGCTGCCTAGCACTCTTTACATTGCCTTTGCGGGTGTGTGCGCCGCGCACCAAGTTTTAAAGGAAAAAAAAAAAGTACACCAGGAAATAGCAGCTCTGTTCACATTTTAGCACTGTGTTTGCACGGTGCGCCCTCGGGCTTAAACAGGAAGGCAATGGGAAGGGAAAACAGCAGTAGGAAGGTAATCTAGGAGAACTAGCATAGCTGGCAGGTGAAATGTATCAGAATCAGCCAATTACACAGGCAGCAGACCAGCCCAGAACACTACTATAAACTATGCAAACACCTTTCCCTCTGGATTTTCCCATACTCTACACCACCGGTGTATATAAGCGGAGAAGATTTAACAAACAAAACAACAAAATGATAGGGGCTTTATAGCTATCATAGAAAACATATTGAAGAGGCTGAGGGTGGTGAGGATGTGAATACTATCAACCAACCCACAGTGAGGAAATGGAGAAGAGTGTACAGACCCAGGGTAACCTACCAGAGCTACATGAGCTGGAGATAGTGGAGTGCTATAGGGTGGACTGGGACCTCTTACAGCAAATTGTTGAGCTGTGCTGGCCATGTCTGACACACAGAACTAACAGAGGGGAACCCATTCTAGTGGATACCAAGGTATGTGTAGGCCTAAGAATACTAGCTACAGCTACCTTCCAAAAGCCAACTGGGAAATGATGGGGATCTCATAGGCATTAGCATCCAGGGTACTCCACCAGTTCCTGGATTCCATGTCAGCACATGCCAGTGAGCATGTATATTTCCCCAACACCCATGAGGCATTGGCCAGCAATATGCAACTGTTCCACCAAATAGCAGAATACCCTGAGGTAGTGGGTGCTATAAACTGCACGCACATATGCATCAGAGCACCACTTGGTGTGCGGGGTAGGGTCTACATCAACCACAAGGACTTCCCCTCCATCAACTGCCAGTTTGTGTGTGATGCCCAGGGTATAATAATGAATGTGTGTGCTGGATGTCATGGAAGCTATCACGGTTCCCACATCTGGCATCTGATGCAGCTCTACCAGAGATTTGCCAACAGGGACATCCCCTACTTTCACCTAGTGGGGGATGCTGGTTACGCACTGGAGCCATGGCTGATGACACCCATCAGAAATGCACACACACCCGAACAAGAACTCCATAATGAGGCACACGCATAGACCAGAATTATAATAGAACATTTGTTTGGGATGCTCAAGTCAGGGTTCCGGTGCCTGGACACATCCGGTGGAGCCTTGCAGTACTCACCAGCTATGTGTACCCAAATTGTCATTGTATGTGCCATGCTACACAATATGATCCTGTGGAAACAGCTGCATCAGGAACAGCACGGGGCAGGGCCACACAGCCCCCCACCATTGCCAAGGCCTGCACAGGCACAGAGTGACTCAGAGAGGAACAACCTGAGCCTGCCCCAGTAGGCAGAAGGAGGCATGCCCAGTATGCCGTGGCCTTGGCAAAGAGGCAATGCATAGCACATACACTGACACAGGAGGGACCCAGGGAATGACACCTCTCTCTGACTCACACATACAGTAAAAGGGATGCCAAACATGATACTACCTGTGCTCAACCATGTGTAGGAAGTGTACTATGTGCATCCGACATAGGCAGCCCTGCAGCACCACCCTCAATACTGGGACACCTACAAGGTAAGTCACTCAAACTACCAATTGCCGAATGGAGTAGAAGGTATTGTTACCTGTATCTATGGTATGGATGTGAGCATGCAAGGGAATCGGGTGGCTGAATGGTATGCCAGCAGATAGTAGACACCTGTAGTGGCACCATGAGATCTGTAACAAATACTGGTGTCACCATAATAGTCAGTACTACACAAGGTGACAAAACCCACTGCAGGAAATGTGCTGGGCCACATGTGTGTCCATATGACTCACACATGCCAGTCAGGGAGGTTCACATACCCAACAACAGTCTCAGCCAACAGGACAGGTGTACACAAACACAAACAAAGGCTATGCTATGGCCTCTGAATGATGCCTATGGGTAACCCCCCCAGGCCTACACAGACAAACTACAGCAGGCTAGGCAGTGTGATGTTAGTTCTGAAGGGTAGTAAGTCAGAAACTAATATGTAGGTCAAGCAAAGCTAAGACCTGTAGTACACTGACACGCCTCTAGTCAGCATGATAGGTTAGAATACAGAATGAAATGGAGTACCTGATATACCAGTATAGTTATAGCAAATGTGTACAAGTGTCAGGTGTGCCCCCCATCCTATGTAGAATGGTAGAAACAGTCAGGTGTGTGTCCCCAATCCTGTGTAGAGATGTAGTAACAGTCAGGTGTGCCCCCCAATCCTGTGTAGAAATGTAGAAACAGTCTGATGTGCACCCCCATATCTGTGTAGAACTGTAGTAACAGTCAGGTGTGCCCCCCCACTACTATGTAGACATGTAGAAACAGTCAGGTGTGCCCCTTCCCCCAATCCAGCGTAGAAGTGTAGTAACAGTCAGGTGTGCCGCCTCCAAACCTCTGTGTAGAAATGTAGAAACAGACAGGTGTGCCCCCTCCCCAAATCCTGCTTAGAAATGTAGTAATAGTCAGGTGTGCCCCCATCCCCCAATCCTGTGTAGAAATGTAGTAACAGTCAGGTGTGCCCCCTCCCCCAATCCTGTGTAGGAATGTAGAAACAGGTGTGCTCCCCCAACCCTACTTAGCATTGTAGTAACAGTCAGGTGCGCCCCCCATACCTATTTAGAAATGTAGTAATGGTCTGGTGTGCCCCCCCAATCTGAAGTACACATGTCATAACCATTAGGTGTGCCCCCCACAACCCTATGTAGAAATGTATTAACATGTATGTGTAGGTATAATACAAGTGAAGCACAGATGCCCAGATGTGGCCAAGGTAGCAGGATAGGTTGTAGCATTTGCACAATATGCAGGTATGTGTGTGTTAGGTTGGTATGTGTTTCAAATTGTGTGAGAGTGGTCAGTATATATGAATGTTGAGGTAAGACCTGGTGCCCATTGCCAAGTACTACTGATTACAGGGTCAAGTCCTCACAGCTGCAGTGGCAAAGACAATACCCACCAGTATAACACATGCTAGCAGTAAGCCATTGGAAATGTATGGTGGTAATATGTGTCACCATCTGAAAGATTGACATGGCATGGCTGTTGGGCTAGATATACAAGCAGTAGACAGGGGAAAGTACCACAGGCATACAGTATATATTGTGTCACTGTGAAATGGAGACACCCTTGGAATTGTACATATAGGTATGCATCACAATATCTGGTCCTGTAGTAGGGGATACCGGTGTTGTCTGCCCAAACACTTGCAGATCACAAAGGAGGTAGGACTGATGTATTGGGAAACAGCTGATGTACCTGCACATGCCTGCATAAGTGGAATACCCCATGCAAATCTGTGTGTCAGATGCAAGTAGTGTCCATAGCACACATGCACCCAGCTCATGCAAACACCACCCACAGGTACCTCACTGGTTGTATCCTTGCTGTGGGGAATGGGTACAATATGACCCCACCTGTATGTGGCAATAGCAAAAGAATGCAGCATGCAGGTGTCTCATGCAGGTGTGTCCCTAGCCATAGGCAGCACTCTGCCAGCATTCACATGACCTGATCAAGACTGATAGAAGGCATTGGCATGAATACCTAGCACACCTACCCGGTCACCCCAGGGGAGTATACTGTATGGTGGTCTGAGACTGTAGGACTGACAGAATGCAACGGCCTGCCACATCTGGCCCGCATCAATACCTAATGGCCCACAGGCCTCTGCCAAAGGCCTGTGTCTCACACGTACTGCCAGTGCATCAAGAAAATAGGCAAACAAAACAAACTTTTCAAAAGTCCAAAAACCAAAGAATGGCAAACAAAAGGCAGAGGACAAAGTAAATTCACTCTGTAAGCTTTTACTAAAAAAATACACGATAAACATGAAGTGCTTTTCGTCTTGTTGAATACAAAGACTTCTTCAGATGCAAGTGAAACCTATCTTAAAACATTTTAAATAGATGAATACATTGTCATGTGATCCCAACCCACCCAGTGAAATCCAATTAAGGATCTATGCATGTTTTACACTTAAAGACATCAGTCCTATTTTACACTTTAGTGCCATTGCTTCTTTCAACAATGAAGAATACATCCTAACCACCCCACTTATTGTACCATACAATGACTAGTCCATTCCCTTTGAGCAACAATTTACTTATCAAGAACACAAAAGAAGAAGAAAAAATGAAAAAAAAAAACAATACAAGGAAAATAAAATAAAATAAAATAACATTCTCATTCTAAGTGGAAAACAAGTAGTCTATGTTACAATAAAGAATCATGCTGTTTACAATAAAACAACCAAGAACAACTTTAACTTGAAGTATGCGCCAGTTAAGTGATGACCTTGTCACTCCCAGCACTTGGTCACAACTCATATGTGGTTAATACTCCAGTCATCTGTGCAAAGTTTTAAGTTTTAAGTTTTAAAATACTAGAAATCGTACATTTCATTCAATCCTAGGAAATTGTATGCGGTCGTCAAAATCTGCCAGTATAACTCTCTTGCTTCTAATAGTAATGTACAAGGACCCCCTCTTGGGTCCTGGGGTATTTGGTCAATGACCATATATCCAGAATTATCTGTGTTGTGTTCGTTTACATGTTTGTCCAGTTTACTTTTGCCTATGGCATACTGATGTTCATAAATGCGTTCCTTAAACTTACGTTCAGTTTTGCCAATATAGTAAACTGGACAAACCTTGCATCTAGACAAATAAATGATCATCCAAGAATTACAATCAAACCTGTAGCTGACTTTGTATCTAATGTTCCTTAAAGTAAAATTGTTTGTTATATCCACCACTTTACACTGTGAACACATGCCACACCTAAACATACCTACATTTCTCGACTCTTCTCTCATTTTGTTTTCCAGTAAGCTTTTCAAATTTGATCCTTTACGGAAAACAACTCTAGGGTGTGGGCCTAAAATTTCACCAAGTGATGGATTGTTGTTTATTAACTCCAAGTTCTTCTTTATTATACTCAAAAAACTGTGTGTTTCACATGAAAATGTGGTGACCAGGCTCAAATGAAAGTTAGTTTTATTTGTTGTAGTAGGTGCAGCTGGTTCCCTAGCCTCCATGTTGTTCTGTACCTCAGAAGAATTACCTGGTAACTGTAATAATGGTTGGTATAATCCTATGTCTTTTTTATGGGTGACTTCATGTATGAGGTCATCGACTAAGTTGTTTGGATATCCCCTACTTGTGAACATTCTTTTCAGAAGTTGACATTCGACCCTAAAATCAGAAATCTCTGTGACTATCTTGGCTGCCCTTACCAGCTGACCTTTGACCACTGCATGTTTTTGGTGAAAGGGGTGACTACTGGAAAAATGCAGAAAGGAGTTAGAGTACATCTCCTTTCTAAATAAGGTGGCTGTATAACCTTTTTTCTGTCTATCCTTTCTGTGCAGTACATCCAAGTATGATATTGCATTATTGTCATATTGATGTGTGAATTTCAATAACTCAGTTGTACTGTTGAAATATGACACAAGGTTGTGGGCTGCAACATGGTCACCTCTAACTATGCTGAAGATATCATCCAAAAATCTACAATAAAAGTAAATGTGTTGTTTGATATCCACATTTTTTGGATGTAGTCATTTTCCCATTTCGCCATAACCAAGTTGGCGAAACTGCCACCACAGTGGGACCCCATGGCGACACCTACCTCTTGGAGGTAATATTCTTTTCCAAACATTAGGTAGTTGTTAGACAAAATGATGTCCAATAGTTCACCTATTAATGAGATTTCTGAATCAGTTGCTCCCCCCTGTTTTAGAAACAACATTACCAACTCAATACCTGTTTGTTGTGGAACTGAGGTGTACAGGTCCTTCACGTCGACTGTCAGGAACCCATACTGTTCCTCGAAACCTAAGTTGTTAATTTGTTCCAAGAAGGACCATGAGTCCTTACAAATAGACGGAACTCTGTCTACATATTTTTTGAGTTTGTGGTCGACAACTTTGGCACAACCATACGTAATAGAATTACGTCCATCGACTGATGTCTTTAAGTGTAAAACATGCATAGATCCTTAATTGGATTTCACTGGGTGGGTTGGGATCACATGACAATGTATTCATCTATTTAAAATGTTTTAAGATAGGTTTTACTTGCATCTGAAGAAGTCTTTGTATTCAACAAGATGAAAAGCACTTCATGTTTATCGTGTATTTTTTTAGTAAAAGCTTACAGAGTGAATTTACTTTGTCCTCTGCCTTTTGTTTGCCATTCTTTGGTTTTTGGACTTTTGAGAAGTTTGTTTTGTTTGCCTGTTTTCTTGGCATTGTTTGTGTTTTTAATGGCAAACATTAGTGAGGGCAATGGTAGTAGCAGTCCGCTACTTTTATCCCAGACAGCTCAGCAATACAGTGAACTTTCAGCATTGCTGCAAGTGCTAACTCAATGACTTGAACACGTCAGCTTGACTGGATTCATTAGACCAGCAGTGCCAAGAAAGTTTATTTGTTAACTTGCCTAGGCAACAACCACTATGTTTGTAGTACCCTGCATATTGCCCACTTGTAGTAACCATGGTGTGATTGCAGTCGGCTACAGAGGGCATGTTACCCTGTCCATCAGTCCAACAGGCATGCACATGCAGACAGTGCACCTTCCCTATGTTCCCCACTGGACACCTGCAACACCTGTGGTGCCATCAAATGTGACCCAGAAAGGACATACCATGCCTTAAACACATGCCCTGTATGGACAGATGCCACTGACACCAGGGAATACCTGTATCAAGCTATCAATGTAGGTGCATGGTCAACCTGCTGTCCATTAACAGTTCCTGCCACATGAGGCCAGGACTGACACATCTGATGATAACAATCTGTTTACACAACATGAGCCAGACAACCCAGGTACAGTTCCACATGTCACTGTATATCCATGTGGAGCATGTGTATATCCCAGACACTGTCCATATCATGGACTATAGAACACATACATGGCAAGCATTGCACAGCACTGGCCACACACAATAGCAACCCAGGTGACTGGATGGTGAATACAATACCCACCTGTGTGGGCCAATCACTACACCCCCTGAGCCACACTGCAGACCATTGTCATGTGGCCTGATGCCAAGGTATACCTTTCACCTAGACTTCTATAGCCTTCTGGCACAGTCAACCACTACATATCCATGATGCAATGCACCCATTGATGGCAATACTGGCACCCTGTGTCTGTGTGTGTAGTGTATGATGCTTCCAACCACATTCACAATCACTACAATTCCCATTGGCAAACTGAAGCATGCTGTCTGATGTCGGACACCTTCACATACCTTTTACTCATATAACCTCCGGATAACCCCTGTGGTGCATGTGATACCTGCGCATTACAGTGTTGTGGCAAACTAACTAGTTAGGAAGTGTATTCCTGACCCTGCCAAGTGTGTTGATGTGTGCGAGTCCCTGAGAGAGTGTAGCTGTGTTGCCGCTGACACCTCTTCATGTGGACAGGCACGTGTACTACACCTTCCATATCACTACTATATCACTGTTGCAAATGTCACTCACCATCAGATATACCTTTGGACAGCTCCCAAACATGTAAGCTATGTGGCGCATGCAATAACTGCATAGACATGAGATAGCAGTACATAGTCAATCAGGGTTTTGATACCCTGCACTGGTAGGTGTGTGACACAAACATGCTTCAGTTTTACTCTCCCACCCCTCCCTGATCTATATTTGCCTATGTCTGCCTCTCTTACTCCCTCTCTGGCAGATGTGGAGACTTACACCTGCTTTGCTTATGCAGCAGCATGTGCATTGTAAGTGATGCTCATGATTAGCTGATGGCCTCTGCATGAATTGCAACCCTCCTCTAGCTGATTGCATGTGGAACAGCTGTGGTAACATTCCCATAGCCAATTGCATGGAAAAAACTGCAATATCTAGGAACATCATGTTGGTATTGGGCCTTTTCATTCACTGTGAGCAGAACCTAGATCTGTTGTTTGGCAAACAGCATCACAGCTGGATTGGGGGTTTACCTCTAACAACATGCACTGTGGAAACAGGCCAACACACAGGAGGGGGATGCACCTGACATGACTACAGAATGTAAGTGCTGCTATACTGCATTTGGAGTAATGTTGGTTTAACAGGGTGTGTGTGGATATGGATGTCCTACATGTTTTAATACCTGTCATGTCAGTGCTATGTTTATGAGGAAACCCCCATCTGTAGGGTCATCTGCAGACTGGGCAGTGTGTGGTGCCTCTTGTTTTTTTGTGTTACCCACAGAGCACCTATCTGTGAACTGCAGAAGCATAGTGTGATAATTGCAGTTAGCACTTAGTGACAGCCATGAGAGTTACTGACTTCATATCCTTCTTAGGACATGTTACAACAAACCCTGTTACAACAGTAAATGTATGAGGTTATCACAGCAACATGTCAATATTGGCCCTGTTTGTGCCTCCAGCTACAACTTTGTCAACCTTTGTACATATGGCATGCAGTAAGATGTGCATATGTTTTGTACACCATATTTATTGACATCATATCTGATTACAAGCCAGTGAAATATCAGACTGCTACACATGTTATGTATAGTAGGGCTTATATTTGAGGACATAACCTGGGCATTCTGTGGTTGTGTGCACAGCGCTGAGGTCTGTGTACTTATGGTGATTGTCGACAGTGTGTATATTGTGAATATGTACCTTGGCCTGTGTACAGTCATTGTTCTTGGTCCTGTTCTGTCTAATGTTACATGCTGCTCCACTGTATGTTACCCTATGTTACATGTTTGTAGGGCCAAACACACACATGCCCCATACCACAGACAGGCATCAGACCACACTGTGTAGTGGCTCAGTATATGTAGGGTTAGTGTGTGAGTGGCACATATGAAGATGGTATTGATCAGATAGTCCATATACTGTAATATTACACTAGCTTACCATACGTGGCTGTGGCTGTGTTCACATTGGTTGTGGTTATGCACTTTCACACAGGTGTCTGTTACTTCGTGCTGTGATATGCCTGTAGAGCCTGCTATATATGTAGGTACATGTGTATTCCCCCATAGGAAATGTAGGCCAGTGTTGTGGCAGTCTTCCTGTAGCCTGCACAGTGCATTGTTACATGCCTAGCAGCTAAGTGTACTTACCCAGTGAGATGCTATGTCCAGATACTTGCCAGCTGTACTGCTGCTGGGCCACCATAGCAGTCATGTATTTCAGACAAAGCAGTGGGATGCTGTACAGATGTATGTCACTAACTAGTGGGTAGTATGTGGCCATGGCACCTCTGTTCCAGCAGTTATTATGGTCAGGACAGACAGGAGTGTGTGAATGCATAACCTATGGTGGCAAATGTATACCACTATTTACGTGATATACCCATCTACAAGGCTGTTAACATCCACATTGTCAGGCTTTGTCCACATGTATTACACTAAGGGGTTCTGTGTATACCACTGGACTGACCAGAGTGTGTCAGACTGTCCACATATATTGGCAATATCTTTGCTGTAGTCCACAGGATCATTACTGTGCTAGCAGTAGTACTGTACTATGATATCCTTAGGATGTCTGTCAGTATCCAATGGTGCACAGATGTGACCTCCCACACACAACATCTGTGAAGACAATCCCTATAACAGTAGCAATAGTCTACAAATATACCTGCAATACATACCTGGCATCCCCTTGCACTAAGAGGTTGGGACAATTGGGGCTGAGGTCAGGCTCCACTTCATGTTCAGGACATATGGTGAACATATATGTATATACAATTATCCATATATCTATATAGATATATACACATATACATATCGACATACATAGATGGATATGGCTCTATATAATAAGATCGATGGCTGAAAATATCGAACACCATATAGTCGATGTCTTCAAACATCAAACTTATAAAAACAACAAAAAAAACAGAAAAAAGTACCCTAGCAGGTTTAAGCAGGGGGGCAAAGCCCCCCCTGCACCCCCCCCCACACCCCTAGCTACTTAAATATACCAACTCCGAGACTGCACTACATTGCAGTAAACAGAAAGCTCCCCTTATGGAGATTTCCATTTACACATTCGATGTTGTGCGCTTTCACTATTCTCGTGTCGACAATATCAGTTTCGATATTGTCAGGTTTTAAGAATATAATATAGACCCAATGGATATCTATATGCACACATATATATATATATATATATATATATATACATATACATATAGATATTATATATATATATACATACATATAAACACTCAGATATATACATATAAAGAGCACTATATGTCTACACATATACAGATAGAGATACATATGCACATATACGTATGGATAGCTACATATATATTGACAGTAATAGGTGTATCAGAAGAGATATGTATGCACATATAGATATCTACATATATATATATATATATATATATATATATATATATATATATATATATATATATATATATATACACACACATAAATAAGCATACCCGTACACATAGGAAGGGCATACATATATATATATATATATATATATATATATATATATATATATATATATATATATATATATATATATATATATATATATATATATATATATATATATATGTCTGCGTGTGTGCGTGTACATACAGAGAGATGTACACATGGCTATATATATGTTGCATTATACAGATTTGTATACAGACATATGTATGGGTATACATGTGTATGTACATGTAGACATATATCAACCTATTATATGTATATATCCATATTCCTGTCATGTGTAAACCTCATGGTTGTGTATACCATCCCGGATGTATCTCACTGTATGCATATGCTATGTGTACATTATGATAAAACATATGTGATGCAACAGTCATATTAATAACAAGTACTACACAATTGTAGAAGTAAAGGCGACTGTACAATACTACTCAATATGTGTACTGACAGATATAATGGTAAAACACCAGCTGTCTTCACAGCGGTCATGGTGTAGTGCTTAAGTGTTGAGACTATACTGTGCAGGGTCCTGGGTTCAAGACCTGCATGGGCTATTCATTTTGTTGCTGGGCAGAACATGGGCTGTTGGATACAGAGTGGTTAAGGCAGTTTTGAGTAGCTTTAAGCAGGTTTCAATGGGTTTGCATGAAGGTAAGCAGTGCTAAGCTATGGGTAAATGTATGGGCGCTAACACAGTGTATGCTTCACTTACCAGTGTGCAAATCAGCTCAGCTGTAATATTGCAGCAATGTTGATACTTGCTAAGCATAGCTTAGCCCTGGTAACCAGTTCACACCACCCAGTCTGATAACATAGCAGGGTAATGACATCTGTAATAAGTGCATGTAATGCGGGTCTATATTATAACATCGAAGTTGTAAAACATCAAATGTTATAATATCGAACCCAAAACAGCAAAAGCTGAAAATAGTGAAGCTGCAAAACATCGAATTATTTCCCAGGGAAAGAATTTGATGGGTTGTTTCTGCTGCTTCACTATTTCCTACACTGTGGTGTGAAGGTTACAGACTGGGTTAAGGTAAGTGTGCAAACGGACCGGGTTAAGGAGAGTGTGAAAATGGGATAGTTAGGGACATTAGGGTTAGGGAGCAGGTAAGGTGAGTGTGTGATAGTTAGGGACCTTAGGGTTAGAGAGCAGGTAAGGTGAGTGTGTGATAGTTAGGGACCTTAGGGTTAGGGAGTGGGTAAGGTGAGTGTGTGACAGTTAGGGACCTTAGGGTTAGAGAGCAGGTAAGGTGAGTGTGCGATAGCTACGGACCTTAGGGTTAGGGTTTGGGTTAAGGTAAGTGGATAGATAGTAGTGTATGTACGGTTTAGTGTAGAGTTAGAAGTAGGATTTTAAGTGTATATGTTTGGATTACAGTTTTTTTGGTGTGCTTGTGTTGAATGTGTGTTTCTCAGAACAGCAAATTTTTTCCCTGGGAAAAAATTCACTGTTCTGAGCTTTTGATTATATCACATTTCAACATTCCAAGTTCGAGCTTATGGTGTTCGATGTTTTGGGATTTTGATTATGTGATATACACCCTGTAATGCCATGTACAATACATGCAACTATGTGCTGTCATTACAGTAGCAAGGAGTGTGAGTGTCATGTCTGGGACACAGAAGTATATGAGGCCTGTAAAGCCCTGGTATTTGATGGGTGCAGTATTACAATACATCAACAGTACATTTCCACAATGCTACCACATATGGACATCTGTTTATCACTACTATGCAACAACAAAATATTTCTTTGACATGTCAGATATGCATGATCTACTTCTACCAATGTGGATGTATATGCAACAGTGGTCTATAGATGTGCCCTGCGGCCTTACCTGCACGCTCCTCGGCCAATGTGTGGGTGATACCCACCTCCACAAAGGTGTCTGGTGGTTGGTGGCTGGCCAGATGAGCAGGTGCTACAAGGCTGGCCAGGAGATCTTCTACATGTGTCAGGGGGATGGATGGCATGGCCCCCCTCTGTGGGGAGGTGATCCACTAGACTGCAGCAGCATGCGGATGGGCATTGCAAAGCAGGTCAGAACAATGATGCTGGACCTGCTCATAACTGCGATTGTGCTGTCCGACATCAATGACCCTGTGGACTAGGTCGTTCCACAGGGTAGTCCGCTTCTGCTGATCATGGGCAGCCCGGCCAAACAAGTTTGCATAGTGATGAATGAGTTCATCCAGCAGGATGTCATTTTCTGCTGCTGTGTAGGCTAGCAGCCTTCCATGAGACATCGTGACTGAAAGACATAAAGATAGACAGGTGTGAACAAGTCATGCAGCACAGTTACCACAGGTCTTAATACACATCACTGTCATCCTCCCAACATATTGGGGACAACAAACTGTACACAGCACTCAATAGGTATGGCTACAGCATAACTACCAGTGGGGCAGATATTGTACTGTACCACACTTTGTGCAATGTGTTTGTAGCCATGTTCCCTGTGTGGACACTATCATTGCTGGCCTGTTACAGACTATTCACCTGTATGCCATTGTTAGGGCCACAATGGTTCCGTATATGCCTATAGTATGCTGCTATGTGTGTGCTGCACATCTGACATACTGTGTTATTGTGGTTATCTATGCATGCTGTTGGACATGTTCTGGGATTGTGTAGACTATTACTACCAGCATATGTTCTGTAACAGTGACACAACTGCATGTATATGCACTATTGGCCAGCAGAACCACCTCTCCAAACTCATCTGCCCATGTTACCTGGCCACAGCACATGTGTGTCCCACCCTGAGGTCTCCTCATGTACTGGTCCAGCAATACCTTCAGGTGGAACCAGCCCAGGGGATGTTGTGCCTCACTGGGGGCACACACAGACATGTTCCTGTCCCCTGAGGTCAGGTCCAGGGTCTGTCCCATAATGGGCTCCACAGACACATGTGGGATGTGTTGCATCACTCTGAGGCACCCAGTACACATTCACAGAGCCAAAATGCTCCTCCTGCTAAGCTTCCAAGCCAGGCACTTTCAGGATATGGGCAGTGGGTGGGAGGCATGTTCCCATTGTGTCTATATTGGGGCCCATGGGGCATCCACATCACAGACCACACACACTATCCAGGGTGTTTACCCGCCACGTGTCACATACCACCCCTGTAGGCTGTCCTCTATATCTACCAACCCTGACCACCTCCACAACTATACCTGCCATACTTCCCCATATTCCCATTCCATACTTCACAGACAAGGGCAATGTGGTCCCAACAAGGGGTTCAGATGTGACATACCTGTCCATTTTGCATGCACTGATAGCTGTAGATATCTGTGTGTATTGCTATGTGTGCTGTTTCCTTGCACATAGCATGCAGCACTGTGGTAGTAATATAGGAGATATATATTTACATACATATATGTTTGTGTGTGTTTGTATATATGTAGATGATGTATGTATGTGTTCATATATATGTTTACACATGGGTATCTGTATATTTGTTGACATACATATATATATATATATATATATATATATATATATATATATATATATATATATATATTTACATATGTACACATATGCATACCTATATGTGGGGTACATTCAGACATCATGTCCACAATCTCACAACACCTGCCTGCACAGCTGCACTGTTCTGCCTTGCTACAACACAGACAGGTGCCACATATGGACATAGCCTGACATTAGGGGGGTATATGTTGGGCCGGATTGCAGGTAACCCTATTATACACCTATGGCATTCCTGCATGCTACAATACAGATTAACCTGAGTATCCTGCAAGGGGTGGGCTGTGGATCCAACGTGTCCATCATAATGGCATTACTTCCACCACCAGCTATTAGTCACATAATATACATATTTTCCATTACACAACACACACTATGATGGCTTACATCTTATCAGTCAGTGCTGCTCTGCACCATTGATGGGTATGGCCCACTACCCACAGGGACGGACTCTATTGTTCTTAGCAGTTGTTCAGCTGAACATCATTACAACAACAACACCTGAAAGCACATATACATCATTCCACATCATCTATCCCATTATTATGGACCAAGTACTACGGTCAATTATATACATATATATGTCACATACCTGTTATGGGAATGCAGACTCTTCTGGATTTGTTTTTATTTTTTTTGTTCTATGATTTATACGCACACTCTCTCTCATTCTCTCTCTCAGTCTCTCAGTCTCTTTCCAGTAAATAGAATGATCTTCTTTGCATAGATTGCAGCATGGAATTTTTAGGTGATGCACATGATCAGATGATGGCCTCTACACCAATCAGTGTTTTCCACTTGTTACCTGCATGCAGCATACTGTGTAGTACTTCCAATTACCACTGTCATGGAAACCAACTACTATAAATCCCTACATCATGTAGGCATGGTCCCTTTCCCTTTCCCTTTCCTGTATGATGGACATCCTTCCTGTGTGTGGGCATCAGTGTTACAGACAGCAGGTAGCAATACCTCTTACAGGAGAACCTGCACACTCAGGCCAACTACATGTTTGTAGGAGGTTCCAGAACTACAGACAGATTGTGAGTAGTGTTGTTTGCATTGTATAGCACTGGTATTACAGGGTTTGTGTGTACATACCAGTTTAACTTGGAATGCAGTCTGTCTGCATAGCTGTCAACTGTGGGCCTATCCTCTTGATGGCCAGAGGTGTGCCTATTATGTTTTGTCTGTCCACTACACAGGTCTTGTGTTAGATATATCACTGACAGTGTGTGTGTTGAGTGCTGTCAGTACATGGCTACATCCATTTCTGTTTCTAATGTTATATTCCTGACTAAGGGTATGTTGCAGACTATCCTGTAAGACCAGCAACTTGCTTAGTGTATGACAACAGTTTTACACATATGGCCTGTGTTCCAGCCTCTGTCCTCCACCTACATACCAGGCTTTGCACATATGACATGCTGTCAGGGGTTGTTATGAAGTGGGCTATGAGTATGTCATGCTGCCATTCCTGCCATCAGTCCACTGCTGTTGTGTCCCCACACATACTGTGGGGGTGGGTCCATATATGTGTGGGCTTCACCTACACAATATGTGTGAACTTATGCACTCCAGAGGCCAGTGTATGTAACAGTGGTATATGGCCCTGTATTATTGAGTCTGGGGGGTGCTCCATAACTATCCTAGGCTGTTACAACATGTGGGGATATCAGGGGTAAGCTGCCTTAAGGTATCTGGATGTACATTACCATACAATCCACCTTGGGTAAATGCAGGCCTACTGCCTCCTGCCATACAGACTGTTCTGTTTGTCAGTGTGATTGTGATGGTGTCAGTTATACCTTGTTATGTAAAAGATGCATCCCATTGTGTCAACTGAGGTCTTTACCCCTAGGGATTGTGTATAAGGTGTTGACTGAGGCTGCTGGACTATACATCTGCATTACTTACTGTTGATTGTTTGGTATCCTGTGGCCCAGTCTGTCTTTACTACTGTACTACTTGAAGGCCTTGGCCTGGACAGCAACATATGTAAACCTTTCCAGACTACTGTGTTGGTATAACTGTTTCACATTTGCATTACTCTGTTTATATGGATGTCAGTGTCTAAACAGCTATATGACATGGCATATACAACTGTAATAGTACACAAATAAAGCTTTTCCATGTATGCAAACCTGGGTGTGTGGTGTTATATCCTTTGACCTCTCTGTGAGTATATGTTGCAGGCAACAATTGTCATTTGTATGGGTGGCTCATACAGTGTCCAGTTGGTAAGGTAGTAACTGTAGGCATAGTGGCTGTTCCATATTGTGTGCACCTTCTACATATTATCTTCCTATACATATCTCTGTGTGTGTGTATGTGTAGTTACATATATATATATATATATATATATATATATATATATATATATATATATATATATATATATATATATATATATATGTATAAATATGTATATCTGTATCTGCATATGTGTGTCTGTGTATATGTATCCTAGGGTTGTGGATTGCTTCCACATTGTACATTCCCTATGGGAGCCAGACTGTACTGCATGATATGTTACTGATACCAGCCTGACATCATACAGGTGAGATGGAGTACGTGTTAACATCTAGTGCCCATGTCATGTCAGGTCCTGGTTATGGGATCTGCAACAGTTGGTAATGTATTGCATTGTGTTTGGCTGTGTGGGGGGGGGGATACCTATTCGTACAAGACATATTTTGTTTTGGGCCTCTTAAACCCATTAACGGTGCATGTGGACATATATGTTTTTTGTTATATTCCCATTTTTATCTATAGATGTATGTCTGTATATACCTATATAGATATATATATATCTGCATATATATATATATATATATATATATATATATATATATATATATATATATATATATATATGTGTGTATATATATATATATATATATATATATATATATATATATATATATATATATATATATATATATATATATATATATATATATATATAGATATATATATAGATCGATAGATAGATATACATATCTATATCTACATATATAGATATGTATATATCTATTTAGATATTAATATATGGACACATACACACACACACATCTACATGTTTAAATACATTTCCTGTACTACTGAATGACTGGGCTGGATGATATGTTTGTGAAAACATCAGAGTTATAGGTTCATAGGTTCATAGATAGGTACTAGGCTATCTGCCCAAAGGCATTTATAAGCCTAGCCAGAATGTGCTGGCTTTCACCGCCCCCTTAAATTAGTTCCCTGTGCCTTTGTCCACCAGATCCACTGAAATGATCCCCAGGGTAAACTTTCTGTTTCCCATCTACTCGTCAAGGTTTCTCCTGAAGAGTGTTAGCAAGTAGCTCTGCCTAATGTAGATTGGAATCTTGTTCCAAAGCATGGGAAGTCTCTGGGACAGGAATCTATCCCTCCAGTGCATCCTATTTATTGTTGTGGTGAGGTTTAGATCCCTAGAGCATGTGGCTCAACGGGATATGGTTTTCTTTAGGTGGAGCATGTCCATCAGTTCTGGGTTGGACATGGCCTTGTATGTCAGACAGAGATCACCTCTGAGTAGGCGGTATGTAACCAAGTGCAGCTGGAGTTTCTTCAGTCAAGCTGCATAGGGCATCTGTTTGAGGCAAGTGATCCTCTTGGTGAGGTACTTCTGTGGTCTTTCCAGCTGTTGTAGATGTCTTGTAAGGTATGTCCCAAATGGGGCATTGTACTCTATGATGGGTCTGATGAGTGATGAGTAGAGGGGCACAGTGACCTCTTTTGATCTGGATGCAAACACTTTTGTGATTAGGTGGGCCACATAGAAGGATTTTCTAACCACTTTGGCAATGTGATCATCAAAGAAGAGATTAATATCTACTTGGGTCCCCAGATCCCTTATTACGTCTTCCATATTTAGGGGACTACCACCTATGTGGTAGTTTGTGGGTACTTTGTTTTTTCCAAAGGGGATGAATATGCACTTTTTGGCATTTAGCTTGAGGCCATGATTTTGACACCAGGTCTCTGTCTCAGTGAGACCCTTTTGGAAGATGTCTGTGTCAGCCGGAGAGTCAATTATAGCCCCTAGTTTGCAGTCGTCTGTGAACTTGGTCATCCATAGTCCTCCTTTGGTGCCTGTACCTGTAAGAAGTATATGCCAAACAGGAGGGGTCCTAGGACTGAGCCCTGGGGAATGCCACTTGTAACCGGTTTAGAGTTGGACCTAGCTCTTGCAACTCTCACAATGTGGGTTTTGTCCATGAGCTAGTTGGCAACCCATCTTGTGATGTAGGGGTTTATGTTCAGGCTGGTGAGCTTGTCTATAATACCAAAATGGGGAAAGGTGTCAAAGGCCTTTGAGAGGTCTAGGTAGACTGTGTGTACCACCTTTCCCTCGTCTATAGCCTTGGTAACTGTCTCAAAGAAGTCCACCAGGTTTAGGAGGCCTGATCTGCCCTTAACAATACCGAACTGGGTAGGGTCCAGTGTTTGGAGGTTCCCAATGTCTCTGTTAATGAGTTCCATGATGATGCGCTCCATAACCTTGCAAACCAAGCTAGTCAGGCTTATAGGACGATAGTTCCCAGGATATGTTGTGGCTCCACCTTTGTGGAGCAGAATAACCATTGCTGTGCGCCACTCTATGGGTTCGTAGCCTGGGGAGAGGCTGAGTTTGAACAGTGTGTTTAGGTGAGTGGTTATTTCATCTTTGAGCTTGTGTACGACCCATTAATGCTGTGTTTTTGGCTTTGGAGATGGCTGTTTTAACCTGTGTGTCTGTGATTTTAGGAGCTCTACATTCTTCTGGTATGGTTATGGGCCCTTTTGGAGATGAGAGGGGGGTGAACCTGTCTGCTACGATGTTAGCTATATTGGTCATTTCGGTGTATTTTGTGCCCTTCTGCACTAACTCCGAGCAGATCTGAGCATTGCCACTTAGATTCTTGACATAGCTAAAGAATGACTTGTGGTTATCTTTGGAGTCCTTGGCAATTTTTCTTTTGAAGCTCGCCTTGGATGATTTTATGAGGGATTGTAATTTTTTGCTGATATTAATCATGGATGTCTTCCCTTCTTGAAATTTTACTCTTTTGTGTACTAGTTTCCTCCTTCTATTGTATAGCTTGTTTATGGCAGGAGTCCACCAAACTGGTTTCCTTTTCTTGGAGGAGTGAGTCTTGGTTTTGCTTGGGATAGCACGATCCATGCTTTCTTGTAGGTGCCCATAGAATGCATTAGTAAAAGATTTTGCAGCTTGGACAGCATTATCCTTTAGTATGGGGGCTTTGAAACTTTCCACCTCGGTCTTAAGTAACGTGAAGTTTGCTTTGGAAAAGTTTTTCGTGGTGGTTTTCTTGTCTGGGGATGGGGGAGAAATACTGATATCCAGAGTGATTTGTTTATGGTCAGATCTAACTAGCGAGGGGTTGACCTCTGGTGTGGAACACCGGTTGCCCATGTTGGTGATGACCATGTCCAATATGTTGTCACCACTGGTGGGAGAGTTGACCAGTTGATCCAGGGCATTTGAGTTTATAAATTCTAGGAAATGTTGGGCAAGGGAGTTAGTACTTGAGTAGTTCTCCCAGTTAATGTTTGGGTAATTGAAATCACCCAATATTAGGGTGTTTGATAGGACCTTTATGTTTCCCAGTGTTTCCAGAAATGTGGAATGGGGGTCCTGGGACTTGGTGGGTGATCTGTAGCAAGCTACAATTTGAATTGCAGTTTTGCCCATTGTTAGTTGCACATAGATGATCTCTGTAGCATTGTGCTGTGCCACTAACCTGGAGGTGTAGGTATCCTTAATGAATATGGATACTCCCCCACCTTTTGTATATTGGTCCGTGCTCTGTAGCCGAAATGTATGGTGTGAGTTGTAGCCTGGTAGTGCTGGGGTGCTCTCTGGAGCTTTAAACCAGGTTTCTGTTACTGCACAGATATCAATTTTCTCCATACTTAGGAGTGTCTCAAGTGCGTGCATTTTGAGGTTTAGACTTCTGGCATTGAGTAGCATTACCCTCAGTTTTTTGTTACTTGTGCTATTTATGGTAGTGGGTTTGTCTTTTGAGCCATGCCTAAAAAAGGCACTATGTGTGTGGCAAGAGCCTTGGCCAGAATTCAAAGCCTAAGGGTGACAGGTGCAAGCATTCTCTAGTAAAACAGCGTGGCTTGTTGAGCATGTCATCCCAGGTGAACAGACACTGGATCCCCTTTAAATGACACCAGAAACTTAGTCAATTGTTGAAATTGATAATTATTTCTTTATACTGTGGTATCATTCTGTGTGAGGGCAGGATGCTACTCAGGGTCAAGGTCATACCAGCCTGTGGTCCAGGGAGATATGGCTCAGGTCATTCACACCAACATGGATAATGACAGAGTAGTAATTTGTATTTGTTCTGGAGTGACCTGAGTGCTTGTGTTATGTGGTGGATCCTGTTACCTGACAAGCAGCTAACAGTAACCTTCTCCTTATTCAGCCTAGTGAGTGGGATATCAGTGTGCCTGACTATAGAGTCACCTATTACTAGTGTGCTGGGTATGTTATTTTGCCTTCAGGGCTGTGATTGCATGGTCCATTGGTTTTGTGAAGTATGTGTTTCATGGTTTGTGTTGGGGGGGTTGCTTGGATGTCTGCTTTGGAGGTCTCTTTTGCTTTAGCAGATTTTTATTTAGAGCCTCTGAGTATGTTTTTGTTTATTTACATGTGTTTCTTGCTGGTGCTAGTTTAATGGGTCTATGTGAGACTGGTGGTGTGATGCAAGTATTTCCCTTCTCCTCTTGACTGTCTGATCCAGTCTTGGGTTGAGAGAGCTTAGCCTCCAGTTTGGCTGTATAATTGCATCTCTCACATATATTAGTGTTTGGTGGTAGGAGAGGGTTGTCTGTGTACATGAGGCAGTTGTAATATTGCCTCAAAATGCCCAGATTCACCAGTTGGACTGGAGAGTACACCTGAAACTGCCCTTTAGACACCCCTGGATAGGTACAGTGAGCTGTTTTACTGATTGGCTGGTAAGGTCGAATAAAGAGCCTTGTCCTTCTGTAGAGTATAGGGGGGTCTAGTGCTAGGGTTAAAAAGTGCTTGCTATGAGTTTTGAGCAAGTGCTGGACTGAGAAATGAATGACTTGAGTGCTTAAATTGAAAGTTTGTCTAGTTTCAAGGAAATAAATTGAAGAGGAGACTTTGTGGAGCTGGGAATAGTTATACCCTAGCTAACCGGCACTACCCAGCGTGCAAAACTGGGCAAATGCATTTTTTATAGCAGGGAAATAAAAGAGATAGAAATTAGCCCAAAATGGCCAATAAACTACTAATTCCTGGGCTGAAACCACTTCTCCAGGGCAGATAGGCTTCTCAAAGCTCCCCTCTCTCACAGGTGAACAGAGAAACTTCCTTCTATCCAAGTAAGGTATGGAAAAACACAGAGATTTGTAACACAGTCCTGAATTCAGCACTAACCTGAAAACTGGACTATACTAGCTTAGAAAGGCGGAAAACAAGTATTTACTTTTTTTTTTTTTCAGAAAATAAAGCAGATACAATCAGAAAACACTTTAAATGCACAGAAAAGGATACTTATTGTTATATATCTCAGATCAGAGTTGTAGTCAATGCCCCTAGTAATCCTCTTTGTGAGGTACTTCTGTGGCCTTTCCAGCTGCTGCAGATGTATTGTGAGGTACATTCCAAAAGGGGCATTGTACTCTAATGAGTGGTGAGTAGAGGGGAACAATGACCTCTTTTTTCCTGGATGAGAACCCTTTTATGATGTGGTGTACCATGTAGAAATACTTCCTGACTACTGTGGTGATGTAACTGTCAAAGGAGAGACTACTGTCCACCTGGGTTCCAAGGTCTCTTATTACACATTCGGTGTTAAGTAGAATGCTGCCTATGTGGTAGTTCATGGGTACATAGTTTTTACCAAAGGGGATGACACTGCACTATTTGGAATTGAGCTTGAGGCCATGACTCTGACACCAGGCATCTGTCTCAGCGAGGCCCTTCTGTAGGATGTCCACATCATTTGGGGACTTGACTATGGCTCCTAGTCTGCAGTCATCTGCAAACTTTGTTAGCCATAAGCCTTCTGTGTTAGCCTGTACTTCAGAGAAGTAAATACCAAACAGAAGAGATCCCAGGATGGAACCCTGTGGTACTCCATTTGTCACTGCTTTGAGGTCAGATTTGGAGTCTGCAACTTTTACAGTGTGGGTTCTGTCAGGCAGCCAGTTGGCAACCCACCTTGTGACGTAGGGATTTATACCTAGTTTAGTGAGCTTAGCTATAATTCCAGAATTGGGATGGTGTCCAAAGCCTTGGCAAAGTCAAGATAGGCTGTGTGAACCACTTTACCCTCATCTATGGCTTTGTTGACTGCCTCAAAGAAGTCGATCAGGTTCAGGAGGCATGATCTGCCTTTCACAAACCCGAATTGGGTGGAATCCAAAGTTTGGAGGTTACTGATGTCTTTGTTTATGAGTTCCATGATGATACGTTCCATGGCCTTGCAGACCAGGCTTGTCAGGCTAATAGGTCAATAGTTCCCGGGATCAGTGGTGGCTCCCCCTTTGTGGAGTGGGCTAACTGTTGCTGTGCGCCATTCAGTGGGCATAAAGCCTGATGTGAGGCTATTATTGAACATGGTGCTTAAGTGGGGAGCCAGTTCATTCTGAAGTTCGTGTAAAATAGCCTGGGATGCTGTCCAGTCCAATGGATGCTATGTTTTTGGCTTTAGAGAGTGCAGCTTTTACCTGATAAGTTGTGATTACAGGGACTCTGCATTCTTCCTGTATAGATATGGGCTTTCTAGGGGGTAGGGGGGTAAAGTTAGCACTGAACCATCTGTCAGAATGTTGGCAATATCAGTTGGTTCTGTAATTTTCACCCCGTTGTGCTGTAACACAGAGCAGATCTGGGTATTGCCATCGAGATTTTTGACATAGCTATAGAATGCTTTTTGGTTGTCCTTAGAATTAGTGGCAATTTTGTTTTCGTAGCTAGCTTTGGAGGATCTTATAAGGGATCTCAGCTTCTTACTGAGGCTGACCAGGGAGTTCCTCCACTCATGAGATTTTATTCTCTTTTGCAACAGTTGGAGGAGGAGTGTGAAAGCAGTGCCAAGGATTAAATGGTGGAAGTTAAAAAAGGGTGATTGTGAAGTGTTCTTTAGGGAAAAGTTAAGACAGGCACTGGGAGGCAGTGGAGAGTTACCGAATAGCTGGGTAACTACAGCAGAACTAGTAAGGGAGACTGCTAGAAAGGTGCTTGGTGTGACATCTGGACAGAGGAAGGAGGACAAGGAGACCTGGTGGTGGAATGAGGAAGTACAGGAGAGTATACAGAGGAAGAGGCTGGCGAAGAAGAAGTGGGATTGTCAAAGAGATGAAGAAAGTAAACATGAGTATAAGGAGATGAGGCGCATGGCAAAGAGAGAGGTGGTGAAAGCTAAGGATAAGGTGTATGGAGAGTTGTATGAGAGATTGGACACTAAAGAGGGAGAAAAGGACCTGTACCGATTGGCTAGACAGAGGGACAGAGCTGGGAAAGAAGTGCAGCAAGTAAGGGTGATAAAGGATAGTGAGGGAAAGGTACTCACAAGAGAGGAGAGTGTGTTGAGTAGATGGAAAGAGTATTTTGAGAGGCTGATGAATGAAGAGAATGAGAGAGAGAGAAGGTTGGATGATGTGGGGATAGTGAATCAGGAAGTGAAACAGATTAGCAAGAAGGAAGTAAGGACAGCTATGAAGAGGATGAAGATTGGAAAGGCTTTTGGCCCAGAGGACATAACAATGGAAGCATGGAGGTGCTTAGGAGAAATGGCAGTGGAATTTTTAACTAGATTGTTTAATGAAATTTTGGAAAGTCAGAGGATGCCTGAGGAGTGGAGAAAAAGTGTTTTGGTACCTATCTTTAAGAATAAGGGTGATGTGCAGAGCTGCAGTAACTACAGAGGGATAAAATTGATCAGTCACAGCTTGAAGTTATGGGAAAGAGTAGTAGAAGCTAGATTAAGAAGGGAGGTGATGATTAGTGATCAGCAGTATGGTTTCATGCCAGGAAAGAGCACTACAGATGCAATGTTTGCTCTGAGAGTGTTATTGGAGAAATACAGAGAAGGTCAGAAGGAGTTGCATTGTGTCTTTGTAGACTTGGAGAAAGCATATGACAGGGTGCCTAGAGAAGAGTTGTGGTATTGTATGAGGAAGTCGGGAGTGGCAGAGAAGCATGTAAGAGTGGTACAGGATATGTACAAGGGTAGTGTGTCAGTGGTGAGGACTGCAGTGGGAGTGACAGATCCATTTAAGGTGGAGGTGGAATTATATCAAGGATCAGCTCTGAGTCCTTTCTTATTTGCAGTGGTGATGGACAGGTTGACAGATGATATCAGACAAGAGGCCCTGTGGACTATGATGTTTGCAGATGACATTGTGATCTGTAATAAGAGTAGGAATCAGGTTGAGGAGACTCTGGACAGGTGGAGATATGCTCTAGAGAGCAGAGGAATGAAGGTCAGCAGGGCTAAGACAGAATATATGTGTGTAAATGAGGGGGAGGGTAGAGGAATGGTGAGGATGCAAGGAGTAGAGTTGGTAAAGGTGGACGAGTTTAAGTACTTGGGATCAACAGTTCAGAGTAATGGTGAATGTGGAAGAGTGGTGAAGAAGAGAGTACAGGCAGGGTGGAATGGGTGGAGAAGAGTGTCAGGAGTGATTTGTGACAGACAGGTACCAGTAAGAGTGAAAGGGAAGGTCTACAAGAGGGTTGTGAGACCAGCTATGTTATATGGGTTGGAGGCAGTGGCATTGACAAAAAGGCAGGAGTCAGAGCTGGATGTGGCAGAGTTAAAGATGTTAAGATTTGCACTCGGTGTGACTAGGATGGATAGGATTAGGAATCAGTATATTAGAGGGTCAGCTCATGTTTGACAGTTTGGAGACAAAGCAAGAGAGATGAGATTGCGTTGGTTTTGACATGTGCAAAGGAATGATGATGGGTATATTGGGAAAAAGATGCTAAGGATGGAGCTGCCAGGTAAGAGGAAAAGAGGAAAGCCTAAGATAAGGTTTATGGACATGGTGAGAGAGGACATGCAGGCAGTTGGTGTGACAGAACAAGATGCAGAGGATAGGAAGAAATGAAAAGAGATGATCCGCTGTGGCGACCCCTAACAGGAAATGCCGAAAGATGATGATGAACAGTTTCTTCCTTCTGTTGTACAGTTTGTTTATGGCAGGGGACCACCAGATTGGCTTCCTTTTTTTGGAGGATAGCATCTTGGTTCTGTTTGGGATAGCATGATCCATGCACTCGTGTAAGTGCTTATAGAGTGCATTTGTGTAGGATTCAGCAGTTGTAAATGTATTGTCCATCTGCATGGGTGTTATGAGGTTCACACTTCTGTCTTAAGAAGCATGAAGTTGGCTTTGGAGAAATTTTTTACCGTAGTTTCCTTAATGGGGGGGGGGGCAGGATGTGAATATCAAGGGTGATTAGCTTATGGTCTGATCAGACCACTGAAGAGTTGACTTCAGGTGTGGAACACATTTTTGTATTTCTGGGAACAGTGTTCGTATCTGACAGACCTGTGGGAGAAATGTTGTCAGCACTACCTGAATATTACCACACATAGTACCACATTCCACATTACTATTGTGCACATATGTCTCACTCTGTTACTGTACACACCCTTGCCACAGCTTGACAACATGGGGGTGTAAATGGGATGTACGTGGCTTCTTACTCTCATAAGGTTTTGGGGAATTGCTAGTGTGCCAGCTTAGTTCTCATAGATGTGTGTCAATCAGTTGTATTTCCTGTTTGCTGCGTATACGTCTGGGATCATCCCACTGATTTCCCAGCGGGACAGGGTGACAGGCAACAGATATGGGCCACTTTACTGGACATTCTGGACATATCTGTACAGTTGTAGGGTATGATTCTGTATGCCGACTACTACCACTGCCAGAATTTGAACTATGGCTGGGTGTGCTAAAAATACAACAGTTCACATCTCCGTTGCATGTGTTATTTAGATTTTGTTGTTTGTCTTTTCACTGTTTTCTGTCTATGTGTCTCTCAGTTGTACTAAATGACCTCTGGGGATTACACCAGTCATATACAGACATTCCTTCACATTTTATTTATGGTGCACAGTGTGGGTAACAGTGCTTAATACAACAGTACTATTACATGATTGCAAATCTACATTACCATATGATACCAGAGTATACACATGCAGTCCAGCAGTTAGACCTTTATTTGTCAGGCTATTATGCTTTTATTTACATGCAAACTGTATGAGACTCTTCCTGTTATAATCTCCTGTGTATGCAGTACTTGTCTTAAACAATACAGGTTTTATACTGGCAATTAATTTACTAATACTTTTAGATTTATTTCCTATGACAGTACATGCAAGAGTATTACTAACCTGCCTCACATCGCAACCTCTCCAGATGACAGCTATAGGCTTCCTGGTTTGCAGCCTGCTCATTTGCAACTGTGAAGGACATAAGAGGAATATTTAGCCCATCATATACATGAGCTGGCAATTATTACACACATAGTGGAGTGATACTTACACACAGCTGGGACAGTCCCTGCCCTTCTATCCTCTTGGATCCACTGCTCCAAGAGGTCCCCTTACACCACTTCAGGTCAGCATAGTGATGCCTGTCCTGCTCACCAGTTCGGGGTATGCCAGTGGCACTGGTGAGGGCATGGGCGAGACTATCCCAGGCTTCCGCCTTATATTGGAAACCCTGGTAGTGGCCCTGCAGTAGTCTCTGCTCACAGTTTTTGATATGGAGTCCTGCCATGACTCTGGACTCCTGGATGTCCCAGCCCTGCACCCAGAAGCACACACCCTCTCCCCTTTTTGCCATGATGCCTGCAAGGGGAAGCTACAACCAGTTATGAGATGCATTCCTGCTGGTTGGGTTTAAGTAGGGCTGATTTCCCACACTTTGCCATGATTGGCCGGTTTTGAAAAGGCTAAGCTATGGGCAAACCTGCTTACCTAAGGTTGGCATTGTTTAAAGTGGTATACCACTGGGCACATTGAGTTAGCTGGCCTATACATTGCTTACACCTCCTAAGATGGCCTGTGCAATGCTTAGCATTGCTTACAATTGACTTTGCATTATATTTTCTTTTTGGCATTGATTTATTATTCATTACATCATATATATATATATATATATATATATATATATATATATATATACACGTGTCTGGTATCCATGATTCATGTGTGCGTACTGTATGTGGTCCTTGTGTTTTATTGGGGACTTCAACACTCTATTACAATTACACCTCACATCTGGGCTTACTGCTGTACTCCAGTTTACATATTTATGTTATGTAGTGGGTTATAGAACACATGAATGTATACTGATTCCTTTCACAGGTTCAGTTTGATTGTACTATAGTGAGGATTTGTTTGGTGATACATCATTCTGCTGTACTGTTGTGATGGCTTGGTGGTTAACTGCTATGACTTTAGTGTATAGGGTCCTGGGTTCAAGACCTGCAAGGCTGCTTATTTTGTTGCTGGGCAGAACAAAGGCCATTGGATATAGAGTGATTAAGGTACTTTTGAGCAGTTGTAAGCGAGTTTGTATGAGGGTAAGCAATACTAACCTCTGGTTAAATATACTTACAGAGAGTTAGCTTCAATATTGCTTAACCTGTGTGCGTATTGCTTACCCCGTGCAAATGGGCTTAAACTTGCTTACTAGTGCTTAAATATGCTTACTATTGCTTATTGGTGCGTACACTTGCTTACTAGTGCTTGCTCCTGCTTACAACTGCACTGATTTAGACAGTAATATCTAATGGTTCTTGGGAAGGAGGGGGATTTGGAAGCTGTGTGGGGTTATCATTCATTACACATTTTACCTTCCATTTGTACCCATGATTCCTGTGTACATATACTGTATGGGGCACATGTGATTAATCTATGGACTTTGCAACATTATGACAATGGCACCTCACATCTGCATTTAATACAGTACTCCAGTTCACAAATATATGTTATTTAGTAGGTTATGTAACTAAAATATTGGTCATAATGCAATTTGACATGGAAAATGGAATGTGCTGCAGTGGGACTCAAACCGAGAATGTCTGTTTGGAAGGCAAATGCTCTGCCCACTACACTATTGCTATACTGCTTCATTTGCATATATCTTCCTTATTATCCTCTTCAGCCATTTAAGCTGCATTAACCATAGCTAAGCGATCGGCAAACCTGCGCACCTATGGTTAGCTTTAATCGGATTCATAATAAAAAAAAGGTTTGTTTATTTGGTTTGTATTTACTATTGCTGTTGTACACATGGGGGGATATTGCTGGGGGTATGGGCACACCTATGAGAGGTCTCACTCATTCCTTTGGCCTTTCTGCTGTTCTTCATTTTGGGGGCTGTATATTCTGAAAGCTCTACTCTCAGACATGCACCCTGCACTCTTACACATTCCATGTAAGATTAGGAGCTTGGGCAGCGCGCCTTCATTAATATGCATGGTACACTGCCATCCTGCTCCTAAATGGCTGCTTCTGTGCAGGATTAAGCTAGTCCTGAACAAAAGATTAGTAAATACGGGGGTATATTTTTCCTTACAGAACCTATGGAAAGTGGAATTTAGATTTGTTAAACATAGGTAATGCATTCTGTTTCTAAGTATAGTTCAAACAGGAGTATTAAAACTATCATTTTAAATTTCATGTCACCATATTAAATTCAAAAATTTGTACATTGTTTTTAAAACGGCACAAATTCTGAAAGGTTTCCTTGTGGAGTGCACATGGTGATAGCAGAAGTTGACAATATCTGGCAGTCCACAAGAATTTCACCAAGGCATTTCATAGCAATATAATAATAAATACCTTACAATACAATACCGTAAATGCAATACAATACAATACAATACAATGTATACATACATACATGCATGCATGCATACATATACATGTATTTCAAGCACAGGCAATAATGCTCTTCTAAACTGCCAATATACCAAAACAGCTGTCCCCATAATGTGTCAAAGCTATTTAAAAAAAAATATCTAAACTAGTATTTGTTTTAATGTAATTATGTAGTCTATTCCATGCATTAGCTAGTCTCTCAGAGAACCAATTAGTACAATTCTCATTCCTATAGAATTCTCTACATAGGTTCTCCAATAATTCTCTACTACTTTTTGATAAAC
Organism: Protopterus annectens; assembly: GCF_019279795.1. Lineage (NCBI taxonomy): Eukaryota > Metazoa > Chordata > Ceratodontiformes > Protopteridae > Protopterus > Protopterus annectens. The sequence continues at coordinate 1,018,012,899 of NC_056729.1, forward strand.
CCAAACATTCCCAGAGGTAGTTGCATCTAAATGTCCTATATACCTGAATAAGTTCTCATGTTAAATATCTATATGAGACACTGCACATTTTCAGACATTTTAGTCTTTCTAGGTCGAAACAAGATAGAAAATGCCCTAGCAAGACACAGTAAGGAGCATCCAGGTCATGACTTTCTATTCAGAGTTATTGACCAATTTTTGAATGATGGGAGAGGGGGACCAGACTCACTTAGTTTAGAAAGAAATGAACTTCTATGGCAGTTGAGATTAGATTCTTGCCATTACCCTGGAATCAATGAAATTAGTTCCATCATGTGCATTTTAAAACTGAAAAGTTTGAATAGATAAACAGTGGGTACTACTGTCAGAAAACTGTGTGGGGCTGTTATAGTGGTACTGTCTTTGGTATTATTTAAAAGGCAATGAATCACACTAACAATTTGTTTTTTTAGACTTGGTTAAAATGTGTGTATCTGCAAACACTTATATCAAATTTTAGTGTAACAGTAACATGGTTGCTTGTTTGTTTGAAAAACAGTACTCGTTTTAAGTATTTTATTGGTATTTTAAATATGCATTGTTTATTTCTGTATTTTTGAACTGCAGTGTGTTGCATTCAGTGAATCTTTCACTTGTATGCATTCATACGCATACATTGACACATTTTTATCAAACTGGATATTTTGTTTTGTGTTACAAAATTAGCTTTTGTGCTTTAGAGGGAAGGGTTCCTTTTAGGAGTGTTAGCTGCCACACCCAACAACCTTTGGTTGTAGACCATGTGGTGTGACAAGTGGGTTATTTAAACTCTTGCTTCTAAAGAAGTTTGTATCTAATGAAGTTAAACTACTGTGGATTAACGGAAAGTGTTCTATCATTTTTTAGCTTAATAAATACTGCTTTTGTGGATCTAGTTGAATTCAACTGGTGTGTGATACAGGTCTACTCAGGATTCTTTGGTGTGGATTAGCAGTTTTTCATTTTCAGCAGTTTGTTAAATATCTATATGAGACACTGCACATTTTCAGACATTTTAGTCTTTCATATAACTTAAATTGTTACATCCATGGATGCCCTTGGTATATTTCTGATGTACTATTTCCAGTTTATTCATGCTTATTTTTTTATAAGGTTTCCATATTGTTATTCCATACTCTAGTTTGGGACTAATATAACTAACAAGCAATGATTTCATAATTTCTGATTTCCTAGACTTTATAAATCTTTTTATACAACCTATAGTTCTATAACTATCACCAAATGATTGGTTGATATGATTAGAAAAGCCCAAAAGCTGAATGTATCCATATACCTAGGTCCTTAACTGAATGTGCAGTTTCAATCACTGTGTGCTGTATTAAATATTCATCTTTCAGTTTATGTCTCCCAAATCTTATATGCTTAGTTGTCGGTGTATTTATCAGCATATTATTCTCCTGTGCCTAAATGGCCAATTTAATCAATTTCATTTGAAGGCATGTCCTGTCTGCAATACGTGTAATCAGTTTACCCATTTTCAAGTCATCTGTCTATGTACAACATTTCAGGTGAAAAAGAAAGATCTGAAGGATACATTCTAAACAAGTATGTGCCTAGGACAGAACCTTGTGGGACACCCTGACTGTAACCTAGAATTTCACCTATCCAATTGCTGTATGACACTTGCTATCTCCTATTTGTAAGCCACAGCTATCCATTTTATCAGGAGTACATCAATACCTAGTTGTTCTAATTTATTGATCAGTGTTTTGTGTATGGCCCTATCAAATGCTAAAGTTAAGTCTATATAAATTATATCACAGCACAATTTTCCATTCATAGCTGCTATTATACTATTATAGAAGATCATGTTAAAGGTTGTAAAAGATCAATTTGTAACACATACATGCTGACAACAATTTATCCAATATAATATTCTCCATTATTTTTCTGCAATATGTAAATAAACTTATGGGTTTGTATGACTAGATTTGTTTTGCTCCCCTTTCCCTAAAATACAAGTTTAACAAGTACATGTCTCCAGTCCTAAGGAATCTCCCCGTATTTATGCAACCTAGTAGATAACAAATATAATGGTACTTATTGCTAGTTCATGCTGAAGTGTTCTCTGGTCATTATTGCTAATTACATCTCTTCCCTGTGATTTGTTTGGATCCAGCTTGTGTAGTTCTTTTTCAATATAATCTAATTTGATTTCAGTTTCTGAGGTTACCTTGATGTCACTAGAACAATTTATCATCCCCTTTGTAGAGCCAAATTGCTTTGCATAATTTTTTGTAAATAATCTATAATCTATTGTGTCTAAGAATAAATTATATAATCTACACATAGTTTATCAGTTGTTATGTCTTTTCCCCTATGACATATTATGTATCTATGAAACGGTTTCCTACTATGTTGAATATCTTTATATAAAATTTCTTTACATTTTTCTTGATCTTGTCTCACACAATGTTTACTTTTTCAGTCCATCTTATTTCAGTTTTCAAAGTCATAGTTTGACCTCTTTTCCATTTCTTATAGCTTTTGTTTCTCAACAAAATCAAGAATATAGTTCTTATGGAAATATATGCTCCTGATATTGTATGCCTAGATAATGATGTCAGACATTTTTTTTTATTATTTTTTTTGGATTCAAGCAAGTTCTCATTCAAAAATTTCCACATTCCTTCTGCAGTTTTTTCCACTGTTTTTCTAATCTATTGTGCATTAGTCTAGATTTCTGTTTGGAAGAATTATCTAGCAAGAAATTAACCTTTATAACACTGTGATCACTGAACATCAACAGTGGTAAAACTTGCCACGAACTAACAGTGATTTCTTTAGGAACACAAACAATGTTTAATGTGTTCCCATTCCCTGGTAGGCTTTTTTACAATCTGAAGCAATTGTTGTCTTTGAACATGCATTTTAAATACTATCTTTATTAATATTGTTGAATCAATGTTATTCTCGTCTATTTCTGGTAAATTTAACTGCCCAGCCACTATTACTCTTCTCTCCTGTGTTCGATGGAAAAATGTATGAATTACTCTAGCTCATCAGCTCTTGACTTTGGAGGTCAATTGTTATATGTTCAAGGGTTGTATTTATTGTCACAGTTACACAATCTATAGTATTGGTGTTATCATTGAAAATGTAATGATCACGTCTCATAACAGTCCTTAATCCCCATATGTTACAGTAAAAGCATTTATTTTATTTTTATTTTATTTTACATTTGTTGACTGGGATAGTCTGACTGGAAACATTTCCATTTTCAGTGGAGGCCCGGGGAGAAAAGCTCCAAGGTAGAACATACAGTAAAAATCACAAAATGATTACAAGTTACACACAGTTTAAAGGGTCCAGTTGAGCAAGCAGGTAATATAATCATACATTTTAAAACATTGTTGACAAATTGACTAGGCAATGTAACATGATTACAGACTATAGAGAAGGATCTAGTTGGGTTTTGAACAAGGACATAGCCATTGGGTTTTAAAGTATAGCTTGAGGCTTTTTTTGAACTGAGTAAGAGAGGGTTCAAGAGTAAGATCAGCAGGAAGAGAGTTCCAAGTTTTGCCAACAGAGTTACCAAACAGAGAACCCCCAGCAGAGTTGTTGATTTTGGATGTTTGAACCAGTAGTTTATTAGAAGAGCGAAGTGACCTCAGGTTGCTATAAGGGTTGATGATATTTTTAAGTGCAGATGCATTATCAGGGTGGTTGATAACTTTATAGGCAATTATAAACTGGTTGCACTGAAGTAGGGTAGGCCATTCTAGCCACCCCAGAAGATTTAGGTTGTGGCTGTGCCTGTTGCAAATCTAGCAACATGGGTATAACAGCTGGAGAGCTTGCTAAGAGCGGATTTGTTCAAATTAGTGAGCAGAGGGGAGACATAGAGAAGAGTGGAGAGTATAGATGAGAATGAGCAATAGCAGTCCTAGCAAATGGAGTAAGGAAAGGTTTGATCTTATAGAGGGAGCCAAGTTTTTTGTTAATAGTTTTGATAGTTTGATTGACATGGATATCAAATTTGAGGGTGTTGTCTATTGTGATGCCTAAGTGTTTGGTTTGCGCATCTGGGGAGATAATGGTACTATTATTAGATTTTATGGTAAAGAGTAGTGAGGAAGAATACAAGTGGGAGAGAAAAGAAGCAACTTTGTTTTGTTAGGGTTTAATATCAGCTGATAGTTAGAAGTCACATTGGTGCAGCGGTAGAGTTGTTGCCTCACAGCAAGAGGTTCTCCCGCTTGATTCTCAGCTGGAGCACCTTATGTGTGGAGTCTGCATGTCCTCCCTGTGGTCGAGTGGCGTTCAAAAGACATGCATAGAATGGGCATGCCTTTGTTGAAGGTTGGGCGTCGAGCTGGCACCTTGGCACCTGTAAAAAATCTACTGCCAATCATTAGCAGGCCAGAGTTTCACTGTGGCGACCCCTAACCAGGAAAAGCTGAAAGAAGAAGAATCAGCTAATAGTTACAGAGCCAGTTTTCAACTATATTGAAAGTATTCTGGGTTAATGTCATCAGATCTGTCAAGGAGGTGGCTGAACAAATCAAGGTGGAGTAATCCACATATTGGATACAGGTAGCATTTGGGATGACAGTGGGAGATCAGTAATAAAGAGAGAGAAAAGAAGGGGTCCTAGTATGGAGCCCTGGGGGACCCCCTAGGGTGATTGGTAGATGGGTTGATAGTTTAACCTGCCATAGGATGGCTTGTTGTCTACCACACAGGTAGAAGTTTTTTTGTCTAGTAAAACAGATTTTTTTTTCTGTGATTCCTTAGCTGTTGGTATCTGATTTATCTAGTGGGTCTTTTGTGGCACCCCATTTCTCCCATGACTTATTTCTAGCTATGATTTTAGATTTGGTCTCTTTTGAGAGCCATGGGACAGTTATTGTTTTGGTTCTAATGGAGTGAGCAGGAGCGTGAGAATCAAGAATAATAAGGAATATGGAATTAAAGTATGCTACTGCATCGTCCAGTGAAAGGTGCTTTAGGATTGACCAATTCCAAGCTTTAAGTTAATTTTGAAAACTGGTGGAGTTGAAGGTCTTATTATTTCTGATGGTTTTAAAGGTAGTCTGGTCGGGGTTCTCCACCTTGTGCTTGATAATGTATGTAAGTAAGTGGTCACTTAGGTCATCTGGGAGGGTCCCTGACTTGTACTTATAGGGGTGGCTGTTGATAAGTATCCAGTCTAGGATACTTTCTTTGTTATTGGATTTGCCTATCCTGGTGGGGGAGGATATGAGCTACGTAAAACTGTATAGGCTGACAGAACTGGTTTCCAGTCATTGCTCTTTAGCTATGTTTCTCAAACAGTAACATGAGTCTTGTGGGAATATAGCAAATCTTCCAATAAAAAATGTTAGTAGTAATGTCCCTAGTGTTAATAAACATCAGAGATGCATCAAATATTCCCACCTGTGACCTGAGAAAAATCGTGCCTTGCATTTGTGGAGATATTGCAAAGCATCTGCTTCATAAATTCTCTTCTCTGATCTTGACAAGTACACACTATACTGTCTAAATATCTGTGTGCCCATAATTAGGGTTGAATGCTTTGCACATTTCCATTTCTTAAAATGGGACATTTTTTTTAATGTAGGCATTTACGCAAAAATGCTTTGTATATTTCCATTTTTTAAAATGAGACATTTGTTTTTTTCATGTAGGCATTTACCCAAAAAATCTTTTTCATTCACAGTGACTTGAGTCTCCTTTCTATATGTGATTTGTGAAAAAAACATCCTAACTCCTGTACAAGCTATTAATTAACAGAGCTATACGTTCCCTACTAACAGTAAGATAGTTCTCGTGGATGAGATGATTTGCACCTAGATGAACAAAAACAGATCAATATTTCCTAACATTAAGGTGTTCTAAGGTATTTCTTACATCCTCTGTCTTTGCTCCCGGTAAGCATAACACTATTCAATTTTTATTATCTTCTCTGCAAAAGTAAGTATCATTTGTTCTAATAACTGAATATCCAATTACAAGAATATTTTTTCTGACCAATCTTCAGCTTCTAATTCTTTAATATCTGCTCCATCAATTGGTACAAAGGAATGATCTTCATCACCATTAGTCTTATTAATGCCACTGTTTTCATTACTTACCTTTGCAAGCATACACTTGTCATCCATCTGGATTTGTACATCAATAATGTGAGAGATGCTGTCATCTTCTGTCTGTCTCCTCTTTTTTCTTATAGTAATGTTCTTCAATTCTTTCACATTCACTTCTGATTTTTTTTCCTTTTCACCTGCCTTTTATCTGTTTTCTTATATATTCACTTTTTGACAAATGATGTCTTTTTTGGTAGGTTGAAGATTTTCTGATAGAAAAAAAATGCTATCATTCCCTGTAACCTGTATGTTACATAACAAAGTAGTTCCCTTTTTAGTATGTATTCTATTTGCTTTGCAGACATTTATCAGTTTCTTTTCCTTTTTTGTTAATTGTTGTGAACTACATCCTTTTTTTATTTTCATCTGCATGCTCTGAATCTTCAGATTGCTTGATACTTGTGTCCAGAATGCCAAAGTTGTCTGTGGTATAATATTTTTAATAGGGCCTGAGTGATCTTTACTGACAATAGACACTTCCTTTCCAAAATGTGTTCTATTTGCTCTTTGCATAACATTATTTTTTTATCAGTCTAGTCACTAACATATGTAACAACAGTTCTCCAAGCCATGCCAATTGCTCAAGTGCAATTGTCATCAGCAAGTCTAGATTTACTACTAATAATGGTAAGCAAATCATCCAACTTTTGACATGAGGAACACAAATCACCAGTGTTATCAGGTGTTACCATTAAATATGCATAGCATTTAGTATACTGTACAAGAGACTTATGCTTTAGCAAATGATTAATGGATTTATCATTTATGGAATTCATTTTCAGATAAATATGGAATTTAGGCAACTGCACAGTCAATCAGAAACTAACACAGGACTGTTTAGATAAATTCTGGATTACAATGTGAGATTACAGAAATTAGGTCTTTAAAGTATGCCTTCAATGAATTCACCCTTATTCTCCCTTCCTTAATATTATTTCTCCTTTGCTCCCTCCTGTTTAAGTTTATTCCACCTTATCCAAAACACTTGTTAAGCTACTTAAAGCTCTGAGTCAGTATTTGTGCCTAAATCACCATCAGTTTAGTGCTCTCATCCTCCTCTTTAAGTTAAAAAAAAAAACTAAAGTATGTTTTTATTTTTGTATAAGTGTTCCTGCAAGTAAATAGCTTTAAAATTTATATGAGTGAAATTCACAGTTGGAACATCTGTCTGAAAGCTACATTTTACATAAATTATTTTAACAATTTGCCAGCTCAAAACAAAGAACTTTGTCTGCCATTATTGCCCCCTTGTCTTAGACCACAGCAGATCCTTTGCTACTCCCTCCTTCCAATGGGGTGACAATGATTGTTTTTAGCAGATCACTGTCTAGGGGAACAGGAATCCAGCAAAGTTACTCTCCAAACCTCCACCCACTACTCTGCATCAACCAATCCCATCACTCCATTCTTCCTCCAAAGCTCAGTAAACCAGCTCCACATTAAAACTCTTCTCCAATGCACCACTCCCTTCTCATCTTACATAACCTCTACATTTTCTCCCCTCCTGCCTTTCATACTGTCTCTTGTCTTGTTCTATCCCTTTCTACTATTTAATATTCCTTTTATCCTCCTACTTAATTAGTCACTCTAGACAACAGATTAAGCCTTCACCCCCTTCCGTTGCTATTAGCTACATACAAACACTATTTCTAGCCCTTCTGTCTTACTACTCACTTACAATGCTCCTGTCAGATATGCAGTTCCTTCACCTGCTTATACATCTTCCTGTCATACACATAGTCTAACTTGCATCCTGTCAATGAGCTCTGCCCAATAGCTATCTCAGTCAACACCACTTCCCTAACTCCCAACTAACAACCACCGCAGCTTCAAAATAGCACCCTCCCTTTACAACACACATTAAATACTGAGCTTTTTATGAAGAGTTACTTCTGCTGCAACTCCTCCCTGCACAAAGTTGGCATCAAACCCAAGCTGAAATGCAAGCAACCCTACTCCTGCACCTCCAGCTTACTGTATGTAAAAGCTTGCAGTGATACCTACCCTAATCCAGGCCCAAGTAAGTATTCTAAATACAAAAATTCAACTAGACACAAAAATAATCTTGCTCAACAACCACCACTAAAACAGCTCTCTGGCCTTCACCTCTGATAAAGTAACCTCAGAAGTATTCATAACAAACTGCCAGAATTACATGCCTGACTAGCTTATTGCAATCAGGACACACTAGTCATCACTGAATCCTGGCTCACACAAGATATAACAGATAATGAAATCTTACTACTTATTTACAACATTCTAAGGTTAGACAGGACTCATAAAAAGGGACATGATAGCCATCATCTGCAAAAATAACTTAAGAAACTCTCTATACCCACTAAATGCTACCCCATACTATAATGCCATAATAGTTAAATCCTATCTCAAAATCAGCATCCACAAGAATTTATGCATAACAGGTGTTTATATAATAATATATGATAATAACATAAACACTGCTGAAGAATTTCCTTTTCCACATCAACCAATATCCCTCAAGAAACCATAATATTAGTCGAAATAAATAATAGCTGGCAAGCCATAGATAACGAAATCCCTACAAATGCAATAAAGTTATACAAGTTTACTCAACTCATCTCTAATCTGACTAGATATAATGAATCCACTGATAGGAATTCCATCTTAGACTGAATCCTTACAAAAAACTAGATAAAAGAAACTATACAATGCTATTCCTGATACCCTCAGTGACTACCAACCTATTCTTGTTATAACCTTGCTCACAATTTCTCTACTTTCAATAAAGATACTTTCACTACAATCTTAAAATTAATAAAATGGGGGGGCTGCTAAACACAATCAACTTAGATGAAGTAGTAACACTATTTAATGCAACATTTCTAAAATTACTAAATAAGGCTGCGGCCATAAGGGCCAAAATAATTAAATCAAACCTGGCACCCTGACTAATAAAGGAATAATCATTTCATAAAACTTAGGGATAAAGCATTGAGAACTTGGAAAAAAATCAGTACTGATGCTAACAGACAGAAGTACAATTAATTTTGAAATACTACAAAAAACAAAATCCAGTCTGACTTAAAAAAAAAAAAACAATATATATATATATATATATATATATATATATATGTATATATATTTATATGTATATATATATATATATATATATATATATATATATATATATATATATATATATATATATATATATATATATATATATATATATATATATATATATATATATATATATATATATATATATATATATATATATATATATATATATATATATATATATATATATATATATATATATGGGTCTACTACCGGAGATCAAAATTACACTATTTTGAAACCTGGTAGTAGATGGCCACTAACGCGAAAGTGCACTTCATCAAAAGTGCACTTTCCTTTCACGAACACCACTTGAGCGAATGGTTACGGACGTTAGGGTTAGGGCTTGGGTTAAGGATAGTGGATAGCTAGTAGGGCTATCCACTATCCTTAACCCAAGCCCTAACCTTAAGGTCCGTGACTACTGCACCACACTGGAGGACATTGCCCGTTAGGCACTTCGCAAAGTGCATTTTCGGTGAAGTGCACTTTCATGTTAGTGGGCATCTACTACCAGATGTCGACATAATGTAATTTTGATCTCTGATAGTAGACCCATATATATGGGTTAATGACAGATGAATGAAACCACGGATCACCGATGACCAGAACACCGAGATGACATCGCCGACAGCAGACATCCTCGACAACGGTGAGTAGTGCAGGGGGGTGTGGGGGTGCAGGGGGGCTTGCCCCCCTGCTATACACATTTTAATGTGTTTTTTGTGTGTATTACGGGAATGGAAATGTGTTCCGTTCTGTAATACCTTGACTTACCGTTGTTGGGGATGTCTGCTGTCAGCTATGTCGTCTCAGCGATGTGGTCGTCGGTGATCTGGCATTTCGTTAATTTGTTGTGGACCTAGATATATATATATATATATATATATATATATATATATATATATATATATATAGGTATATATATATATATATATATATATATATATATATATATATATATATATATATATATATATATATATATATTATATAAACCACCCTAACGTAGACCAAAATATGCAGAGAAACACACCCTGGAGCTAAGAAACAATAAAATAACTGCTGGTATGCTGTTGTAAAGTCAAGAGGGTGTTGGGGTGCTGTGTAACCAAGCTATAGCACCAAACACGTAGCCGTAATATTAAAATGTCTGTAACAGTTAATTCAGCACTAAATTTAGTACTGCGACTACAAAGAGCTCTTTCACTCACCAAACTGCTTCAGCGTAACTTCACCAGCTTCCAGAAAACAAGCTGACGAACGGTCCAAAGCAAAACAGTATCTGCGTTATATAACCAACTCCCCAAGCAAGTTGATGAACAAACAAAGATATATTGTTCAAATTGTGGTAGTTCAGCCAAATACCGCTCCAAGAGACTCCTGGAAATAATCCGCTGCAAATGTCCAAAGTTCCAAACATTAACTGAAACACAACCCTTGGTCCAATCCTCGTGCTCAACAAAAGGTATAACACACATCCAAACAGTAGCAAATAATAAAATATAACAATTTTATTTGTGAGCTTGAGGCACTCCACCTGCTTCTTCAGACAAACAGATATAATTAGTTTAAAACAGTTTAAATATGTTAGGAATATTTTAAAACAGACTTCCATCCAATCCTAAACATAGTACTAATACATGTGACTTTCACTCAAGCTTGTCAGCAAACCTGCTATTTGCATTTAAAGTGACAGCTTCAACACCAGTAGCTCACTTCAGGGGCATCACATGCTTAGAGTAATAAAGCATGAATATAATTGTATATACAAAGACATATAGAGAATATATAAAACGACAACTTAGCTGAATAAGCATGCATAGGACACTTCCCATAAACATAAGAAGCAGCAAATATATAATGAATAAAAATAAAGTATATATGAAAGCAACGCTTCTAAGAAATCCCATAGATGCAACACTTAAAAACAAATAAATATAACATAATATAAACAAAGCAATGAATATTATAAATAATGTGGAAAATATTAAAATGATGATAATATCACTAATAATATAAACGAAAAAATAATAATAATGATAATAATATTAATAATGATAATAAAACTCTCATATAACTAACTTATATGAAAATATGTCTCTAAAGGTTATGACCATACAACTAAATTCATCCAGAAATGTATGACTGCTAAATTCAGTCCTAAATAACTAGTCCTAAATAACTAACATGATAAAGCATCGACATACTAACAAACTGATGAGTGTTAGTACCTCGCTAAGTGCAAATAATGCAAATAATTACTAGCTACTTGTAAATACTTTTCCAGAGAGGCAAATTAATATCACTAACACTGTATATACTCTATACTTCAATCTCTGACTCAGAGAATAAATCACTGGTGTAATAATACACATTGGTGACCAAACAGATATGCAAACACTATCTATAACTTCCAAATAATCATATGTCTATGCTGAACATAGTCATAAATGCATCAATGTATATTGATCAAGGAATATATGTAACTGAACTACAGAAGGGAAGTATGTATTGTGATAAGACAATATCAGTTGAAATTGGACCAATACATATTAATGGAATCATAAATGTTATAATGTGGTTATAACCATTATTAAAGGCAGATGAAAACAGATGAAAACATCTAGCAACTGGGTGTCTCATAGATTACACTGTAACCACTAAACAATGATGGACGGACGGTCTATCTAATAGACCTGCCCTTAAGGTGTGGTTTGATGGACAATACTTCATTCAAACCTTTCTCTCTATGGGCAGCTAGCCTACATATCCACTTCAACTCAGCTTGTTCTGTGGTATTTAACATGTCCGCTAATCTCCGTCCCACTGGAATCACTTGTAGTACTTGAAACAAGAAGGTGTGTTGTCTACCTTCCCTTAAGGTATGTTTCGCCAAAGCACTATATTCCTGCTGTCTATTCAGACAATACCCATGGTCTCTGATTCTTTCCCTTAGTGTTCTATTGGTTTTCCTACATAGAACTTAATAACAATGCACACAGTGAGCTACATATATAACGCTTTTTGGTGTTACAGTCACTGTTGCAGTGTATTGTCCAGAGATGGTTCGTGGCTGGATGTCTGAAATAGTGTGATTCATCAATGTATCTACATTGCGGCATCTACCACACTGACTAGTCCTCTCCAGCCCTGTCCTTAGTACAGGTGTTATCATTTGATTACCACATAATATTCTCTTTAAGCTGTACATGTTGCTATAAGTAAATGATGGATACTTCCTACTAAATTGGCTATTCGATTATCAACAGTTAGTATATTCCAGTGTCTCTCAACTGATTGTTGGATCACATTGAGTCCCTTACCAAAAGGTAGGATAATATCAAGTGTGCATGCTTTGATAGTACTGTTCGAATTTGTTCCTAGGCGAGTGTCCTGAGAAAAGTATGGTCTAGCTCTACTCTCTCAATGTGTTCATCTGTCTATATACTCTGTCTATCTCATCTAATGTATAGCCCCTGGTGCTAAGTCCTTCTTTAAGTGTAGATAATCCTATACATTATAGTCCTCTGTCCTGGTAGAAAGTCTTGAAACACGATAGCTTGTCCTTTGATAATATTATCAAAGATGTGTGGATGGTGCATGCTAGATCTATGAAGGAAAGATGGTTTATAACAAGTTTTCCTAAAGATCCTAGTATTTATACCATCCCCTGACTTAAAGACTGTAACGTCTAAAAAGTCTGTACTATCTGAAGACCAATCCATGGTGAATTTCAAAAATGAATTTCAAATTAAGTTCACTGTGAAAGTTTAGGAGCTCTTCATGTGTTCCCTTCCAAAGAAAAAGAGATCATCTACAAATCTCTTGTAGAAATAAATATGTGGATCTCTGATGATGTGGGTATCCTCAAAGGTCGCCATGACTAAGTTAGCATAGCTATTGGCACAGCTGGTGCCCATGGCGACCCCTTTTGTTTGTTTGTAGTAAACCCTATCATAGAGGAAAACGTTGTTTTCAAGAACCAGCTCCATCAACAATAGTATAAGGTCAATCTTGCTAGTGGAGAAGTCAGAATTTCTTACTAGATATAACTGCAGAAAATGTATACCTTCATTGTTCGGTATACAGGTAAATAAGGACTTCACGTCCATTGTAACTAGGATAATATCACTTATCTCATTGGGTTCTAAGCCAATGGAAGCAATATACAGTTCCCTTAAAAACTGCTCAGTGTCTTGCAAGATACATCTGGATGACCTAACAACCTCTTTAAGTTCTTTATCTAGAAAGATGGAAATAGGCTCAGTGAGCCAACCTGAGCCTGCAACAATAGGTCTAAATTCAGGTTCGATCAAATTCTTGTGTATCTTGGGTAGCCCTGAAATAGTGGGAATTAATGGAAACTGTACTTGCATGTATGTATATACTTCCTCCAAAAGACTTCCTGTCTGCTTGCATTCAAACAGCGTCCTATCTATTGCCTCTTTCATATCATAGACACAGTCAATAGTAATTTGCCTATATGCATCTGTACTGAGCATTTTACACATCTCTGAATGATAATACTGTGTATCTAATACCACAATAGGACCTCCTTTATCAGCAGGCCTTATTGTAATACTGGAATTATTCCTTAAATTTTGCAATGCCTCATTTTGGGACTTAGTTAAATTGCTGTCCAAATCATTGAACTGTAAACCTGAGGAGTTGTATAAGTCCTTCTCAACAGCTTTAATGAATATGTCTACATTACTATTCATTGGTGGTGTATATGTGCTCTTTTTCTTAAGTGGCTGACTAACATTCTCACTGCCATTATTAAAGAGCAGCTTTAAACAGATATTTCTGGCAAAGAGCCTCAAGGCTATGACAAGTTGGCTAATGTCAATCTTGGTGGTAGGGATGAAGGACATTCCTTTATTCAGTACTTCAATCTCTGATGTAGATAGTGAATAACTGGATATGTTATGCACTAAATGACTCAGTTCCAAAAATTCTGCAGTGTTTGTTGCTGCCCTAAAGGGTCTTTCCTCTTCGCCCCTCTTATATTGTCGTTCTATCGACCTCTTCCTGTTTAATCTGATGGGAAAAGGAATGTCAGTAGGGTTGTGAACCTCAACCCTATCAAGCTGGATTTTCCGTCTGACAGCCCAGCCAGGGTATTATTGTTGGTCAAAGAAGACAAATTAGTTGTGGATGGCACGGTCACTTCTCCTCCTTCACTGGGCGTGGTATAGCGAGGAGGTACTCTCAATAGGTGACACAATCGCATCCTCTAAGCCTGATGCATTGTCGCCATTGTTGCCTAAATTAACTGTGCTGGCACTCTCCATACCTAAACTGGGTGGATGACAATCACCTCCGGTGGGGTTAGTAGTGACCTCAGTAGTGGCAACATTTACTGGATGCATAGCAATTAGAGATTCATTATTGCTATTGTTATTAATCAATGCCACTCCTCTCACTGGTGGTCCCTCAGATCTCCTAGCTGGCCCCCGATGATCCCCTCTTGGAGCTACAGTTCGAGGCCACACAAAGACATGTTGTTGAGCAAAATCCTTCATGTCTCTGCTCATTTTATTGCGTTTGGTATTCAACAAATTGGCCTCATATCGACCAATACGCTCTAGTAAATCATGTATATATAGATCAGATGAACTTTCACCCATGGCTGTTAACAGGCGTTCTTGATGATTGATTATGCTGCTTTTACATTCTGCTTCAATAGGCATAAAGAAATCTATTAATAGATGCATATATGCCCTACTAGCATCTAAATTTATTTGTTGCCATTTACGTAACAATGCTGGATAAAGATTGCCATAGGTGGGCATGTTGAGGACACGCAATCCTCTAGGAACAATATCTTTGGCAAGGGATGCCTCCATATGATGTCTCTGTGCTTGGAGGCGTACGAGCTTATAAAGATCATTCTCTAAGTCTCTTTTGATTGATTTAATCAACGCTTCATCAGATAAAAAGGTCTGAACACTAGCAGCATCCACTTTGCCATCAAAGTCAGCCAAGGGATTCCCCTTGTCCTCCATAAAGTTCACGAATCTAGCACCAAATAAATTGATGCTACCTGCTGTACTAGGCCGATTCTCAGCTCCTTCCATTCCCTTATGAATTGTATAAACCACCCTAACGTGAACAAAAAATATGCAGAGAAACACACCCTGGAGCTAGGAAACAGTATAATAGCTACTGGTATACTGTTATAAGAGTCAAGAGGGTGCTGGGGTGCTGTGTAACCAAGCTATAGCACCAAACACGTGCATATTAAAATGTCTGTAACAGTTAATTCAGCACTAAATTTAGTACTGCGACTACAAAGAGCTCTTTCACTCACCAAACTGCTTCAGCCTAACTACACCAGCTCCAAGAAAACAAGCTGACGAACGCTCCAAAGCAAAACAGTATCTGCGTTATATAACCAACTCCCCCAAGCAAATTGATGAACAAACAAAGATATATTGTTCAAATTGTGGTAGTTCAGCCAAATACCGGCTCCAAGAGACTCCTGGAAATAATCCGCTGCAAATGTCCAAAGTTCCAAACATTAACTGAAACACAACCCTTCGGTCCAATCCTCGTGCTCAACAAAAGGTATAACACACATCCAAACAGTAGCCGAAATAATAAAATATAACAATTTTATTTGTGAGCTTTGAGGCACTCCACCTGCTTCTTCAGACAAACAGATATAATTAGTTTAAAACAGTTTAAATATGTTAGGAATATTTTAAAACAGACTTCCATCCAATCCTAAACATAGTACTAATACATGTGACTTTCACTCAAGCTTGTCAGCAAACCTGCTATTTGCATTTAAAGTGACAGCTTCAACACCAGTAGCTCACTTCAGGAGCATCACATGCTTAGAGTAATAAAGCATGAATATAATTGTATATACAAAGACATAGAGAATATATAAAAACACAACTTAGCTGAATAAGCATGCATAGGACACTTCCCATAAACATAAGAGCAGCAAATATATAATGAATAAAAAAAAGTATATAAAGCAACGCTTCTAAGAAATCCCATAGATGCAACACTTAAAACAAATAAATATAACATGATATAAACAAAGCAATGAATATTATAAATAATGAAAAATATTAAAATGATGATAATAACACTAGTAATATAAACAAAAAAATAATAATAATAATAATGATAATAATATTAATAATGATAATAAAACTCTCATATAACTAACTTATATGAAAATATGTCTCTAAAGGTTATGACCATACAACTAAATTCATCCAGAAATGTATGACTGCTAAATTCAGTCCTAAATAACTAGTCCTAAATAACTAACATGATAAAGCATCGACATACTAACAAACTGATGAGTGTTAGTACCTCGCTAAGTGCAAATAATGCAAATAATTACTAGCTACTTGTAAATACTTTTCCAGAGAGGCAAATTAATTTCCCTTAAGGGAAGGTAGACAACACACCTTCTTGTTTCAAGTACTACAAGTGATTCCAGTGGGACGGAGATTAGGGGACATGTTAAATACCACAGAACAAGCTGAGTTGAAGTGGATATGTAGGCTAGCTGCCCATAGAGAGAAAGGTTTGAATGAAGTATTGTCCATCAAACCACACCTTAAGGGCAGGTCTATTAGATAGACCGTCCGTCCATCATTGTTTAGTGGTTACAGTGTAATCTATGAGACACCCAGTTGCTAGATGTTTTCATCTGTTTTCATCTGCCTTTAATAATGGTTATAACCACATTATAACATTTATGATTCCATTAATATGTATTGGTCCAATTTCAACTGATATTGTCTTATCACAATACATACTTCCCTTCTGTAGTTCAGTTACATATATTCCTTGATCAATATACATTGATGCATTTATGACTATGTTCAGCATAGACATATGATTATTTGGAAGTTATAGATAGTGTTTGCATATCTTGCGTTTGGTCACCAATGTGTATTATTACACCAGTGATTTATTCTCTGAGTCAGAGATTGAAGTATAGAGTATATACAGTGTTAGTGATATTAATTTGCCTCTCTGGAAAAGTATTTACAAGTAGCTAGTAATTATTTGCATTATTTGCACTTAGCGAGGTACTAACACTCATCAGTTTGTTAGTATGTCGATGCTTTATCATGTTAGTTATTTAGGACTAGTTATTTAGGACTGAATTTAGCAGTCATACATTTCTGGATGAATTTAGTTGTATGGTCATAACCTTTAGAGACATATTTTCATATAAGTTAGTTATATGAGAGTTTTATTATCATTATTAATATTATTATCATTATTATTATTATTTTTCGTTTATATTATTAGTGTTATTATCATCATTTTAATATTTTCACATTATTTATAATATTCATTGCTTTGTTTATATCATGTTATATTTATTTGTTTTAAGTGTTGCATCTATGGATTTCTTAGAAGTTGCTTTTATATATACTTTATTTTTATTCATTATATATTTGCTGCTTCTTATGTTTATGGAAGTGTCCTATGCATGCTTATTCAGCTAAGTTGTCGCTTTTATATATTCTCTATATGTCTTTGTATATACAATTATATTCATGCTTTATTACTCTAAGCATGTGATGCTCCTGAAGTGAGCTACTGGTGTTGAAGCTGTCACTTTAAATGCAAATAGCAGGTTTGCTGACAAGCTTGAGTGAAAGTCACATGTATTGGTACTAGGTTAAGGTTTGATTGGAAGTCTGTTTAAAATTATTCCTAATATATTTAAACTGTTTTAAACTAATTATATCTGTTTGTCTGAAGAAGCAGGTGGAGTGCCTCTTGAAGCTCACAAATAAAATTGTTATATTTTATTATTTCGCTACTGTTTGGATGTGTGTTATACCTTTGTTGAGCACGAGGATTGGACCGAAGGGTTGTGTTTCAGTTAATGTTTGGAACTTTGGACATTTGCAGCGGATTATTTCCAGGAGTCTCTTGGAGCCGGTATTTGGCTGAACTACCACAATTTGAACAATATATCTTTGTTTGTTCATCAACTTGCTTGGGGGAGTTGGTTATATAACGCAGATACTGTTTTGCTTTGGAACGTTCGTCAGCTTGTTTTCTGGAAGCTGGTGAAGTTACGCTGAAGCAGTTTGGTGAGTGAAAGAGCTCTTTGTAGTCGCAGTACTAAATTTAGTGCTGAATTAACTGTTACAGACATTTTAATATTACCACGTGTTTGGTGCTATAGCTTGGTTACACAGCACCCCAACACCCTCTTGACTTTTACAACAGCATACCAGCAGTTATTTTATTGTTTCTTAGCTCCAGGGTGTGTTTCTCTGCATATTTTTGGTCTACGTTAGGGTGGTTTATATAATTCACAAGGGAATGGAAGGAGCTGAGAATCGGCCTAGTGTGACAGGCAGTATCAATTTATTTGGTACTAGGTTTATGAACTTTATGGAGGACAAAGGGAATCCCTTGGCTAATTTTGATGGCAGAGTGGACGCTGGTAGTGTTGAGACTTCCTTATCTGATGAAGTGTTGATTAAATCAATCAAAAGAGACTTAGAGAATGATCTTTATAAGCTCGTACGCCTCCAAGCACAGAGACATCATATGGAGGCATCCCTTGCCAAAGACATTGTTCCAAGAGGACTGCGTGTCCTCAACATGCCCACCTATGGCAATCTGTATCCAGCATTGTTACGTAAATGGCAACAAATAAATTTAGATGCTAGTAGGGCATATATGCATCTATTAATAGATTTCTTTATGCCTATTGAAGCAGAATGTAAAAGCAGTATAATTAACCATCAAGAACGCCTGGTAATGGCAATGGGTGAAAGTTCCTCAGATCTATATGTACATGATTTACTAGAGCGTATTGGTCGATATGAGGCCAATTTGTTGAATACCAAACGCAATAAAATGAGCAGAGACATGAAGGATTTTGCTCAACAACATGTCTTTGTGTGGCCTCGAACTGTAGCTCCAAGAGGGGATCATCGGGGGCCAGCTAGGAGATCTGAGGGACCACCAGTGAGAGGAGTGGCATTGATTAATAACAATAGCAATAATGAATCTCTAATTGCTATGCATCCAGTAAATGTTGCCACTACTGAGGTCACTACTAACCCCACGGGAGGTGATTGTCATCCACCCAGTTTAGGTATGGAGAGTGCCAGCACAGTTAATTTAGGCAACAATGGCGACAATGCATCAGGCTTAGAGGATGCGATTGTGTCACCTATTGAGAGTCGTACCTCCTCGCTATACACCACGCCCAGTGAAGGAGGAGAAGTGACCGTGCCATCCACAACTAATTTGTCTTCTTTGACCAACAATAATACCCTGGCTGGAGCTGTCAGACGGAAAATCCAGCTTGATAGGGTTGAGGTACACAACCCTACTGACATTCCTTTTCCCATCAGATTAAACAGGAAGAGGTCGATAGAGAACGACAATATAAGAGGGGCGAAGAGGAAAGACCCCCCTTTAGGGCAGCAACAAACACTGCAGAATTTTTGGAACTGAGTCATTTAGTGCATAACATATCCAGTTATTCACTATCTACATCAGAGATTGAAGTACTGAATAAAGGAATGTCCTTCATCCCTACCACCAAGATTGACATTAGCCAACTTGTCATAGCCTTGAGGCTCTTTGCCAGAAATATCTGTTTAAAGCTGCTCTTTAATAATGGCAGTGAGAATGTTAGTCAGCCACTTAAGAAAAAGAGCACATATACACCACCAATGAATAGTAATGTAGACATATTCATTAAAGCTGTTGAGAAGGACTTATACAACTCCTCAGGTTTACAGTTCAATGATTTGGACAGCAATTTAACTAAGTCCCAAAATGAGGCATTGCAAAATTTAAGGAATAATTCCAGTATTACAATAAGGCCTGCTGATAAAGGAGGTCCTATTGTGGTATTAGATACACAGTATTATCATTCAGAGATGTGTAAAATGCTCAATACAGATGCATATAGGCAAATTACTATTGACTGTGTCTATGATATGAAAGAGGCAATAGATAGGACGCTGTTTGAATGCAAGCAGACAGGAAGTCTTTTGGAGGAAGTATATACATACATGCAAGTACAGTTTCCATTAATTCCCACTATTTCAGGGCTACCCAAGATACACAAGAATTTGATCGAACCTGAATTTAGACCTATTGTTGCAGGCTCAGGTTGGCTCACTGAGCCTATTTCCATCTTTCTAGATAAAGAACTTAAAGAGGTTGTTAGGTCATCCAGATGTATCTTGCAAGACACTGAGCAGTTTTAAGGGAACTGTATATTGCTTCCATTGGCTTAGAACCCAATGAGATAAGTGATATTATCCTAGTTACAATGGACGTGAAGTCCTTATTTACCTGTATACCGAACAATGAAGGTATACATTTTCTGCAGTTATATCTAGTAAGAAATTCTGACTTCTCCACTAGCAAGATTGACCTTATACTATTGTTGATGGAGCTGGTTCTTGAAAACAACGTTTTCCTCTATGATGGGGTTTACTACAAACAAAAGGGGTCGCCATGGGCACCAGCTGTGCCAATAGCTATGCTAACTTAGTCATGGCGACCTTTGAGGATACCCACATCATCAGAGATCCACATATTTATTTCTACAAGAGATTTGTAGATGATCTCTTTTTCTTTGGAAGGAACACATGAAGAGCTCCTAAACTTTCACAGTGAACTTAATTTGAGAAATTCATTTTTGAAATTCACCATGGATTGGTCTTCAGATAGTACAGACTTTTTAGACGTTACAGTCTTTAAGTCAGGGATGGTATAAATACTAGGATCTTTAGGAAAACTTGTTATAAACCATCTTTCCTTCATAGATCTAGCATGCACCATCCACACATCTTTGATAATATTATCAAAGGACAAGCTATGCGTGTTTCAAGACTTTCTACCAGGACAGAGGACTATAATATAGGATTATCTACACTTAAAGAAGGACTTAGCACCAGGGGCTATACATTAGATGAGATAGACAGAGTATATAGACAGATGAACACATTGAGAGAGAGTAGAGCTAGACCATACTTTTCTCAGGACACTCGCCTAGGAACAAATTCGAACAGTACTATCAAAGCATGCACACTTGATATTATCCTACCTTTTGGTAAGGGACTCAATGTGATCCAACAATCAGTTGAGAGACACTGGAATATACTAACTGTTGATAATCGAATAGCCAATTTAGTAGGAAGTATCCCATCATTTACTTATAGCAACATGTACAGCTTAAAGAGAATATTATGTGGTAATCAAATGATAACACCTGTACTAAGGACAGGGCTGGAGAGGACTAGTCAGTGTGGTAGATGCCCGCAATGTAGATACATTGATGAATCACACTATTTCAGACATCCCACCACGAACCATCTTTGGACAATACACTGCAACAGTGACTGTAACACCAAAACGTTATATATGTAGCTCACTGTGTGCCTTGTTATTCCTTCTATGTAGGAAACACCAATAGAACACTAAGGGAAAGAATCAGAGACCATGGGTATTGTCTGAATAGACAGCAGGAATATAGTGCTTTGGCACAACATACCTTAAGGGAAGGTAGACAACACACCTTCTTGTTTCAAGTACTACAAGTGATTCCAGTGGGACGGAGATTAGGGGACATGTTAAATACCACAGAACAAGCTGAGTTGAAGTGGATATGTAGGCTAGCTGCCCATAGAGAGAAAGGTTTGAATGAAGTATTGTCCATCAAACCACACCTTAAGGGCAGGTCTATTAGATAGACCGTCCGTCCATCATTGTTTAGTGGTTACAGTGTAATCTATGAGACACCCAGTTGCTAGATGTTTTCATCTGTTTTCATCTGCCTTTAATAATGGTTATAACCACATTATAACATTTATGATTCCATTAATATGTATTGGTCCAATTTCAACTGATATTGTCTTATCACAATACATACTTCCCTTCTGTAGTTCAGTTACATATATTCCTTGATCAATATACATTGATGCATTTATGACTATGTTCAGCATAGACATATGATTATTTGGAAGTTATAGATAGTGTTTGCATATCTTGCGTTTGGTCACCAATGTGTATTATTACACCAGTGATTTATTCTCTGAGTCAGAGATTGAAGTATAGAGTATATACAGTGTTAGTGATATTAATTTGCCTCTCTGGAAAAGTATTTACAAGTAGCTAGTAATTATTTGCATTATTTGCACTTAGCGAGGTACAAACACTCATCAGTTTGTTAGTATGTCGATGCTTTATCATGTTAGTTATTTAGGACTAGTTATTTAGGACTGAATTTAGCAGTCATACATTTCTGGATGAATTTAGTTGTATGGTCATAACCTTTAGAGACATATTTTCATATAAGTTAGTTATATGAGAGTTTTATTATCATTATTAATATTATTATCATTATTATTATTATTTTTTCGTTTATATTATTAGTGTTATTATCATCATTTTAATATTTTTCACATTATTTATAATATTCATTGCTTTGTTTATATCATGTTATATTTATTTGTTTTAAGTGTTGCATCTATGGGATTTCTTAGGTTGCTTTTATATATACTTTATTTTTATTCATTATATATTTGCTGCGCTTTATGTTTATGGGAAGTGTGTCCTATGCAATTTTCCTTAAGTTGTCGCTTTTTTATATATTCTATATGTCTTTATGTATATACATTATTATATTCATGCTTTATTACTCTAAGCATGTGATGCTCCTGAAGTGAGCTACTGGTGTTGAAGCTGTCACTTTAAATGCAAATAGCAGGTTTGCTGACAAGCTTGAGTGAAAGTCACATGTATTAGTACTATGTTTAGGATTGGATGGAAGTCTGTTTTAAAATATTCCTAACATATTTAAACTGTTTTAAACTAATTATATCTGTTTGTCTGAAGAAGCAGGTGGAGTGCCTAAAGCTCACAAATAAAATTGTTATATTTTATTATTTCGCTACTGTTTGGATGTGTGTTATACCTTTTGTTGAGCACGAGGATTGGACCGAAGGGTTGTGTTTCAGTTAATGTTTGGAACTTTGGACATTTGCAGCGGATTATTTCCAGGAGTCTCTTGGAGCCGATATTTGGCTGAACTACCACAATTTGAACAATATATCTTTGTTTGTTCATCAACTTGCTTGGGGGAGTTGGTTATATAACGCAGATACTGTTTTGCTTTGGAACGTTCCCAAGCTTGTTTTCTGGAAGCTGGTGAAGTTACGCTGAAGCAGTTTGGTGAGTGAAAGAGCTCTTTGTAGTCGCAGTACTAAATTTAGTGCTGAATTAACTGTTACAGACATTTTAATATTATGGCTACGTGTTTGGTGCTATAGCTTGGTTACACAGCACCCCAACACCCTCTTGACTTTTACAACAGCATACCAGCAGTTATTTTATTGTTTCTTAGCTCCAGGGTGTGTTTCTCTGCATATATATATATATATATATCTATATAAATATATATATATATATATATATATATATCAAATAACAAACAGTAAATCAGAACAACACTAAGATGTTCTGGTCCACCATCAACAAGCTCCTATATACAGCCCACATGGCCTAACCACAAGGCCTTCTATAGTTATGTAAAGAATCTCCATGGCAATACCTAGATTTGCTCTGAGCTACTGCACAATGGTACCTCCTATACCAAGCCAACAGCTATTGGAAATATACTGGCTGACAGATTAAGTTCCAGCTTTACCCCTCTCTCCCCCAAAGGACCAATCACAATACCAGTAGATTGCCAGGCACCCAGTATTACTGCTGCACAGGTTAAAACAGCAATGTCCAAGGCCAAGAATACAGCTTCTAAGGGATGTGACGATATCCCTGGCTGTATTCTACATGAACTACAGAGTGAACTGGCACCTCACTTGTGTGCCCTGTTCAATCACAGCCTCACCTCAGGCTTTGTCCCTACTGAATGTCGCCATCTCCACAAAGGAAGAGGACTACAGACCCTGGGAACTATTGCCCCAATAGCCTGACGAGTCTGATATGCAAAGTTATGGAATGCATCATCATGGACCTAATAAACAAGAAATAGGGAATCTCGAAACTCTGGATCCCACACAGTTTGGTTTTGTGAAGGGTAGATCATGCCTGCTCAACTAGGTTGACTTCTTTGAGTCAGTCACCAGAACTATGGATGAACGCAAGGTGGTTTATACAGCCTACCTTGTGCTGGCCCAGGCCTTTGATACCATTCCCCACTCAGGAATCATAGAAAAACTCACTAAGCTAGGCTTCAACCCCTATATCACTAGGTGGGTTGCAAACTGGCTCACAGATAAAACTCACAGTGTGAAAGTAGTTGACTCCAAGTCAGACTGCTGACCAGTCACGAGTGGAGTCCCACAGGGTTCGGTCCTGGGTCCTCTCTTGTTTGGTATCTACTTCTATGAAGTCCATGCCAATACGAAGGGACTCTGGCTGACAAAGTGCATAGATGATTGCAAGTTGGGAGCTATTATTAACTCCCCAAGTGATGTTGACATCCTACAGAAAGGCCTCACTGAGACCAATGGCTGGTGTCAGAACCATGGCCTTAAGCTCAATGCCAAAAAATGTGTCATCATCCCCTTTGGGAAAAACCCGGTTCCCATGAATTATCATATCGATGGTAGTCCACTGAACACTGAAGGCGATATAAGAGATCTGAGAACACAGGTTGACAGCAATCTCTCTTGGGACCACCACATTGTCACTGTGGTCAGAAAGACCTTCTATGTGGCACATCTCATTACTAAAGGTTTTGCATCCAGGAAGAAAGAGATCATTGTCTCCCTCTACTCTTCCCTCATTAGGCCAGTCATCGAGTACAATGCCCCATATGGCATGTACCTAACTAGACACCTGCAACAACTGGAGAGGCCACAAAAGTACATCACAAAGAGGATCCTAGGCTTTAAACACTTGTCTATATGGACTACCATCGATATGATAATTCATGGGAACCAGGTTTTTCCCAAAGGGGATGATGACACATTGTTGGGAGGGTGGCCTAATGGTTAAGGTGTTTTCCTTACAAACACAAGGTGCAAGGTTTGAATCTCACAAGGGATAATTGGCTAGGCTTAAAATGGCTCGCAAGGGCAGTTAACCTAGTACTAACCTATGAGCCTATGAACCTATGGACAGACTCAAGAAACTCCAACTATTCTCTGTGTTATATCGCCTACTTAGAGGTGATCTCTGCTTGATTTACAAAGCCATGTCTGACCCAGCTCTGTTAGAAATGCTACATCTAAAGAAATCTCAGTCCCTCACACCACACAATCCAGAGACCTCAACCTCATTACCACAATCAATAGAACATGCTGGAGGGACAGGTTCATAACCCAGAGACTACCCATGCTATGGAATAGACTTCCCATACACGTCAAACAGAGCACCTCACTGGTCCTCTTCAAGAAAAATCTTGATGAATGGATGGGAAATAGAAAATTCACCCTGGGGATCACTCCAGTGGCTCTACTCGACAGAGGCACTGGGAACTAAGGTTGGGTGGCGCGATGCAAGGACAATCTTATGGGCTAGGCTTGTAAAGGCTCCAGGGCCATTAGCCTAGTGCACACCTATGAACCTATGAATCTAGCCCTAAACAGATGCACCAGGAAACACTTTGTAAATTATGTTGCTTCTCTCTTTTAAACCCACAGTCTTCTACAACTAGTATAACACCTCCAGATCCCACAGCTCATTCCCAACCTCTCAAACTTCAACCCATCCCAATATCCATTATCAGAAAACTACTTAAAAGTTTGAAACCCATCACCATTGCTCCCAACAACTTACCAACTGCAGATGCTGCAGTATACACTGTGCCCATCTTAATCAACCAGTCTATCAAGGAAAGCTATGTTCCCACTTTGTGGAAAAAAATCCTACATACTTCTACACAATGATGGCAACCCCAATGATCTGTCCATTTACAGGCCCATATCCATCCTATCTCCTCTGTCTAAAATACTTGAAAAGTATATATTTTCCCAAGTTCTTACGTGCATTACTGAAAACTCACTACTTTTCCCTATGCAGCATGGTTTCCATCCACATCACAGTACCAGAGCTGACCTACTAAGATTTATTACAACAATAAATCAAAGCAAAAACAACAATAACCTTATCTCCTCCGTATTCCGTGATCTGTGCAAAGCCTTTGACATAGTGTCACATGAAAAACTACTATGAAAATTGTATTCTCTAGGCTTTGATATACTCTCACTATCCTAGTTAACAGTTACCTCTCAAACAGGCAACAAGCTGTAAAGTGGCAAAACATCTCTTCCTTTCTCATAGTAAATGTGAGAGTCCCTCTAGGCTCTGTATTATGACCACTGCTTTTTAATATATTCATTAATGACCTACATTTAGCAACTAAACAAGCAATCATCATCCAGTATGCAGATGATTCCACAATCACCTGCTCTGCCAAAAATATGGTTAAACTACAACAGTACACTCAAGAAGCTCTCTCACAGATTGAGACTTGGCTAACCGACTCGCAGCTCCTTCTAAACACCCCAAATTCCAAACTTATTTTATTGGTTACTAAGCAGCGCCCTAACCAAAAATTGCCCTCTCATTTCTATCAAAGAATAACAAGATAGAAATGGAAGCCCATGCCAAAGTACTAGGGGTTACCACTGATAAAAAAACTAAAATATGACTACCACAAAAAACAGGCTATAAGGACAACACATCAGAAATTGTGAATCTTCTATTAATCCAAACCCTGTCTAACAAAGCAGGCTAGGATAAAAAATGCCTCACCTTTCCTCATCCCTGATCTCCTATACACAGCCCCTATACTCATCAATTTACTATCCAATAAACTCTCCTCATTTGTCCAGTGCTACAACAAAATTGCAACATTTGATGTCAATCGTCATTATAGGACTCATCACTGTCTCGCACTAAAGTGACTTCAGTGGCTTTAATTAAGGCACTATTTAACCAACTCACAGCTTGGCATGACTCATACGATCATATATCATCCAGACAAATGTCCAAGTCAAAGCAATATTCTCCAGCTTTATGGTCCCAAAAATGACTATGGTCTTCTTACGAGACATTGATAATTGTAACTAAATCAAACAATACTGCTGTAGACTCCCTGTACTCTTCTCTCTTTTTCTTCCTGTCTAAAACCTGGAATTCATACCTTCTCTCTCTTAGATTATCAGAAAAAAAGTCTGTCAAACTATACATGAAGGACCACCTAAAAAGTACTTGGCTATGCTCTTGCACCTTTACTGGGATAACCTAAATGCTGCCTCTCTTTCTCAGACTATTTCCTGGACGTCTCTACTGTAATCTGTAGAGCCTCTCTACTCAGGTAGGGGCCCTCATACTCATTCTAATGTAACCATTTCTAGTCTACACCTTTTGTACTTCAAAGTACATCCTCTACCATAAACGTAAAGCTTTGTAACAAACTGCATTATATGTAAATCTACCATAAACGTAAAGCTTTGTAACAAATTGCATTATATGTAAATCTACAATAAACGTAAAGCTTTGTAACAAATTGCATTATATGTAAATCTACCATAAACGTAAAGCTTTGTAACAAATTGCATTATATGTAAATCTACCATAAACGTAAAGCTTTGTAACAAACTGCATTATATGTAAATCTACCATAAACGTAAAGCTTTGTAACAAATTGCATTATATGTAAATCTACCATAAACGTAAAGCTTTGTAACAAATTGCATTATATGTAAATCTACCATAAACGTAAAGCTTTGTAACAAACTGCATTATATGTAAATCTACCATAAACGTAAAGCTTTGTAACAAATTGCATTATATGTAAATCTACCATAAACGTAAAGCTTTGTAACAAACTGCATTATATGTAAATCTACCATAAACGTAAAGCTTTGTAACAAACTGCATTATATGTAAATCTACCATAAACGTAAAGCTTTGTAACAAATTGCATTATATGTAAATCTACCATAAACGTAAAGCTTTGTAACAAATTGCATTATATGTAAATCTACCATAAACGTAAAGCTTTGTAACAAACTGCATTATATGTAAATCTACCATAAACGTAAAGCTTTGTAACAAACTGCATTATATGTAAATCTACCATAAACGTAAAGCCTTGTAACAAATTGCATTATATGTAAATCTACCATAAACGTAAAGCTTTGTAACAAATTGCATTATATGTAAATCTACCATAAACGTAAAGCTTTGTAACAAATTGCATTATATGTAAATCTACCATAAACGTAAAGCTTTGTAACAAACTGCATTATATGTAAATCTACCATAAACGTAAAGCTTTGTAACAAATTGCATTATATGTAAATCTACCATAAACGTAAAGCTTTGTAACAAATTGCATTATATGTAAATCTACCATAAACGTAAAGCTCTGTAACAAATTGCATTATATGTAAATCTACCATAAACGTAAAGCTTTGTAACAAATTGCATTATATGTAAATCTACCATAAACATAAAGCTTTGTAACAAATTGCATTATATGTAAATCTGCCATAAAAGTAAAGCTCTGTAACAAATTGCATTATATGTAAATCTACCATAAACATAAAGCTTTGTAACAAATTGCATTATATGTAAATCTACCATAAACATAAAGCTTTGTAACAAATTGCATTATATGTAAATCTACCATAAACGTAAAGCTTTGTAACAAATTGCATTATATGTAAATCTACCATAAACGTAAAGCTTTGTAACAAATTGCATTATATGTAAATCTACCATAAACGTAAAGCTTTGTAACAAATTGCATTATATGTAAATCAAAAATAATCTGTTTTTATTTTCTTGTCCTCAAATATGGCACTGTATGACATTTTTTTCTACTGTGCATTTTTTCCATATCAGTTGCAGAAAGTCTTTATCAAATTGTATCTAACTTGTATTGACTTAAAATGTATTTATGTTTATTTTCTAAAATGTATTATGTATTGTTTTATTTTTATTTTCTAAAATGTACTATTTATTGCTTTACTGTTATTTTATTTTTGGAGCTTTTTTTCCTTGGGCCTCAGTTGAAAAGGGGCAGCTTGTCTACTCAGTTGGACAATCCCGGTAAACAAATGAAATAAATAAATGCATACATACATACATACATACATACATACATAATTAAATAAATAAATAAATGTTGCTTTAAAGAGTCTAAAAAGTGCAAACGATCTTTTCAAAATATGGCTGAAATGATCACACACTTTTCAACATGTTATCCATGTATTAAGCTAATGTTTTAGTCTTAAATCCACCTGCAGCCACTATGGATCATAAGGGGGAACAAAACATTCATGTACACCTTTGGAATGGCAAAGACTGATGAAATATTGGATCTGCATGAAATGATTCACTTGGACTCTGACTCCTGCTTGCTTGCGGAAGTCTGTGTCCATCTGTTGCAGGGACCAGTGTATAATCTTTCTCACTTTCACTGCATTTGTTCCACCTTCTATCACCTGGTCCATCCTAATACTTATGTACTACCTTCATGCTGTTCTCCTGGTCTGTTTTCTTCTTTTCAGCCCACCATAACCCATTGTTCTAACTCAGGCATAACACCTTACACATTTTCTTATTAATATTTAATTACATTTTTGTTTAGTTTTCCCAAACATTCCATTTTGGCTCCCCCATCCTCTACCATTGTCCCTATATTGGTGTAATTTGAAAAAAAGAACAAAATCCTTATCTGCTGATAGGTCTTATAAGGACAAAATGAAAACACCAAATGGTGTGGTACTACAAAGGTTGCAGGCTTCTTACTGCTACTATGTGGTCCTACTTATCAGTCATCCTGGTATGCAAAAACACAAACCCAAAGGATGTATAAAACAAATATCCACAAAATAGCATCCACATCCTGATATGCAGTGCATTAGCATCCTCCATTTCTGTTATTCCAGTTTATTATTTTCATATGGGGACACAAAAATGCCTTGCTTATGTCAAAGGATATGTTGCATGTAGGATTTTCCTATCCATCTCTCCCACTATGCAATCAGAGATTATGATAAATTTTGTCAAGCATGATTTTTTAACAGTCTGTGCTGATTGGTGGCCTGCAGCTGATACCCCTCAGAAATGCCTGTAGTCCCTCCCTGAGAATAATTTCTCTCGTACTCCCTTCCAAAGCAGTCATTCTCCAGTCCTCCAGTACTTCACTACTTGTCATTGACCTGTTGTAGTCCTCGATCAAAATAAAGTATTCTGGACAAGTTCTGAGGACTCTTTTCTCTATCTCTTCAGTGACCCTGACTAATTATATTAGTGTTTCTGTCAATTGCTCTACTTTATATTTCCCCAATAAAGACAAAGCAGAGTCTTTTTTATTTATGTAGTTTGTTCCTCTCCTGCCTTCACCCTGATCCCTGCAATATTAGCTTAACTATTTCTCCAGTTGCCTCTTCTTGCAATCTGCAATATACTCATAAAAATATTTTATCCATCTGTACTGTAGAACATGCAAGCCCTTTTTTCTTTTACCATTTATATTGCCACTAAATAAGTAAAAATGTAATAATAAAATCACCTCCTTTATCAAAAACAGGTTAGCACTTTCATATTTTATTTAACTTTGTCGACTGAGTTTGTGGTGTGGTCCTCAGACCTTTTAGTCATGACCTAAATTATGGAGTTACAAACTTCAACATAAAGTTAATATTCTGTAATACTGTACAATACAATAAGAGTAACACATGCAAGAAATACTTGATATAAATACAGTACAAATACTGAAAGTAGTTGCAATTCATATGTGCTGTATAATGAATGTAGCATTTGACCTTCTATGATTTAACTTATATAAATACACAAAAGCAGTCTAGTGAATCATTCATATTAACTAAAGCATTTGTCTGTATTTGGTTACTGTGTCCTATATAGCCTGCTTATATACCAGGTCCTACCTGTTAAATGTGCCAGTATTAATGATACTGACAAATACGGTGTGCTAGAACTCTGTGAATACCATAGGAAATTAGCGCTACACCTAATAAAAGACCCGGTTAAATGAAAATGCTAGTATTAAGGCGCTACCAAAGCTGTCAATACATTCACAATTAATTGTTTGTTTAATTAGTTAATATGAATAATTAAGCTGATTTTTATTAATATATGTATAAGAAATACTATGAGAATATGTAGTTTTTAGTATGAAAAAGCGCTATAAACCATGACTGTACTAACTTGGTTTTAATAAAGAAAGTGATTTTATCATTATATTCTGTTTTTTTTTTTTTTTAATTTGATCCGTTCAGTTAACTTAAAGATTACAGTAAGATTACAGTAAGAATTCATTTTTACACGTAACCTGCCCTTATAAACCCCTGGACCTTCCTAGCATGATAGCATTTTTGTTTTGCTTTTCCCCTTTCCTCAATTTTCCCTTGCAGTAGGCTTAATAC
Source organism: Protopterus annectens (assembly GCF_019279795.1). Classification (NCBI taxonomy): domain Eukaryota; kingdom Metazoa; phylum Chordata; order Ceratodontiformes; family Protopteridae; genus Protopterus; species Protopterus annectens. The sequence goes on from NC_056729.1 coordinate 1,018,044,532, forward strand.
CATATGGCCACATAGACATACTTGGTGAATCAAAGTGGACTTCCTCCTCTTCATTTGCCAGTCTTCTTTATTATTATTATTATCCCTAGATCTATTACTTTAGACTTCTCAATAGTCCAATTGTCCTATTTTTGCTTTTGCATCCTGCACTTCCATTCTCTTATTTTCTGTTTCCTCATAATCTACATCTTCCATTGATCCCATACCTATAATTTTGTCTTTCGTCCCACTTCTATTCCCTTGATAGTAAATATTACCATCATATGATCATTCCCTGCCCGAGTATTTTAAACCTGTCTAAGACTACAGCAAGCGATGTGTGCTTCCAAGTGGCATCAAGCACAAGCTGGGTGATTTCGTCTTAGGGGACACAGTCAAGCCTCTTTCTATTCCCACTCTTAACCTTATTTTCCAGTCTGTTTCAGGTGGACTGTGATCCCCCATGAGTAATACATTGTCTACCAGAAGAATTCAGAGAACATCAATAAAAATACAGTAAAGAAGATAGAAACACAGCAGGATCTAAACCACAAGGTATTTCATTAGCCCATTCTTTTGTCTAAGGCCACAACGCTATTGCACTGTACTTATTGATTTATACTTGGTTAATGACAGTGAATAATAACAATAATGGTTTCAAAACTATAATAAGTATAAATATAATAAGAAATGAGGTAAATACTACCTACTGTTGCTTAATACACTTCTCCTTCATATCTTGCAACATCTCACCTTTGTTGTGTTATCATCTGTTGCTTACAGTTTTGCTTTTACAGCTATTATGGATGAGATTAATGCTCCAAAGTCTAAAAATGCATTTTCTCCTTCTGGAGTTTTGATTTTTTGCCAGTGTTGTCTATGTTAATTTACTTATTACTTTAGTTATCATAGTGTGCCTCAGTCGCTCTGTAATATTTGAGGAGTATTTTTCAGCTTTTGCTAATGAATAGTACTTATAGTACCTAGTACTAGAGTAATATTTGCTTGCAAATTTATCATTTCCCGCCCAAAACTTTATAGCTTGATAATTCCTAGTATTTTTGCTTGTAATCCATTTTAATGGGCATAGATTTTAGTGTGGAGCAAGATGGCTACCTACATAAATATAAGGTTATCAGCTGTGTGGCAGAGAGGGATGAAGCCCTGACTGTGCTTCACTTGAAATGGGTTTGATTAGTGACCTGGGTGTTGCAGGAATTGGCTGGGGTGAGAGAGGAATAATGAGATGTTTACTCACTTCTTTCTGAGTGAGTGTGTGGAGACCTGTTGGGCATGCAAGAGTCTTGGATTCATATGGTTTACATGATAGAGGCAGTCAGTGGACCCATAAACATCTTGCCAATACCTCACAATGGCACCTCCAGCCTTAAGGAGGGCAAAACAAGCCAATATAGGGATGAAAGTGAGACGACTCATACAATTGTCAAGGTCTGTCTTAGTGGAAGTCATTCTATCACTCTGTTTTATATGTAGTTGAAATAATTCCAGAGATGGAGTAAAGGCTGAGGAATAAATATGTCTCTCCAGCATATCTTATTTATTTACAGATGGAGAGTCGATATCTACCTAAAAGTTTAACTAAAGTTGAAGTATTTGTGGAGCTATTTGCTTCGTGGAGGTACAGAAGATCACTGAGGGTTGCGTCCTTAACAGTACAGAATGCTAGATGTCAGTCGCTGTGAAGGACTATATAAAAGATAGAATATAGGGATAAAATGTCAAACCTGTCTTATAAGCTTTAATACGGTAATCATTTTAGCTAGATACTTCTAGAGTCATTCTAGATGCATGATGTGTTTGGGTACATATATTGTAAAATGGGCATTATGTTCAATAATTGGTCTTATCAGACTAGAGTATAAAAGAATAATTCATTCATTTGACCTGGATGAGATAACATTAATAACTGATTCGGCTAGATAGAAGGATTACATGACTGTTGCTACATGGAATACACAGAATAGAGAGTTGTCTACAAAGGTGCTGAGATCTCTAATGATCACATCAGTCTGAAGTAGGGTGCTATATGTACTGTAAGCTGTTTTTGAGATATTTGCCCAAACGTGATAACGCTACTTTATTGCATTTAATTTAAGCCCATTCCTCCCATTGCTGAGAAAGAGTGATAACACAAAGTTTACAGTCATCACCAAAATTACTTAGCTGTACATCTGGATTAGATTTTTGGAGATCCAAGAAGTAGATTCTAACAGTACAGAATGCTAGATGTCAGTCACCATAGTCAACTTACATACTAGTATTACCTATACTTCTGCATACAGAGTATAATAATCAGTAGATGTACAGACAGTGTAGTGAAAGAATCAGTCTGCATCTATGGTAACACTATTCATTTCCCTGCCCACACATCAGCCTTCCAATACCTCATAATCAGTTCTTGTTGCTACCAGGAAGACTGTCAGACGCCTGAACAATAAATTAACAGATGTTAACACTCTACTGCAACATGAACACATCCATGTCTGCATTGATTTATTAAATTTCAGAGTGGCAGACATTGGCACTTTATGGAAACGGCAGGGAGGTATCAGTATTTGTCAGAGACCCAATCACCTCTAGACAGATTCCCTGTGACCCACAAGGAGAACTAACTGAACTTAAGTTATCCTAAACAAGACAAATTATCATTTCTAACCTGCTATGGCTCACATTATTTGTCTCTAGTGGGCCAGGAAAGATTTCTGAATGTTCTTACTAACCTACTCATAAATAAAAGGACTGCTCTGATGACTGATTTCAACTATGCACTAATTAACTGGAGCACCTGCACCAGAAAGGTGCAGCAAATGATTCCTAGATACAGCGAATGTTTATTACCTTGTCCATTCTACAAATACCAGCCCAGTATGGGTCAAAATCTTCATGACCTCATCTTCACTAATACCACACTGACTTGCACTACTCCAATAATGTCCTCATCTCTGTTCAAATCTAGTTTCAAATCAGTGATCTCCTAATTTAAAACATCTAAAGCCATTAGAACAAATACCTCTTAATTCAATGACCTTAAAATATGCACCTATTAAATGGTGAGCTCTAAAAATTCACCTGCAAGATTTATAAAATCAGGAGCCACCTATGGCAATACATTTTTCTCCCATCAAGCAAACAGCATACATCAGGTGGTCCCATTCAGGAACAAGTATACCAGGAATACAAAAAAATAAAACAAGTTGGTGGAATGCCAGCATTGATAACTGTATTACATTACTAAGAAACAACACTCAACAGTGCCCTGCATTAATTCACAATGGTGCTGCCCACAGGGACCCAAAAATATTGCTAATATACTATACTTGTAGACAGATTTGGTGGCCACAACACCCTCTGTTGTATTAAGATGATATCTGATGCATGATGTGACCAGATCATGCACTGACCAACATAATCTGATAGTAATGCTCCATGCTTTATGTTTAGTCTGTATGATATTTCCACTTTATTATTGTCATGACATATAGCTGTCTAAGACTCTGCTGTGTACTGTGCCTGTCATTGCCGAAGGCGACTGTGCCTACATATGTCTTATGCTATTCAACATCACTGTCTTCTTCTATTGTTGCTGTTGTGCCTGGAACATGTCTGGGTAATATCATGAGGGTGACCAGATGGTTTCTGCATGATTATGCTGTGCAGCATGCCACATGCAGTGTGAATCTTGGCTATGTCAGGGAAGTATTGCAGCCCCTCACCAAATGTTTCAAGGCAGCAGAAGTGTGCATCAGCACACTAAAGGTACATCTGATGGTTTTCTAGGTCTCAGCATGGGTGATGTTGGATTGCATTTCAGCCATACTTTTAGGATTGTGGGCATGAGTTATGAGCCAGGGCACCAGGGGTATCTTCATCTGCAACACACACAAACATATTTTGAGGGTTTAAGTAACACACACATGTTGTGTGTTATCAGTTAACATTTACTTTGCACAATTAGCCTGTATTTACCAACCACATGGTCCAGTTAGAAGTCAACTCGATGAAGTAACAACATTGCTGAGATGTGTTCTACATTTTATTTTACCCCTTAGTTAAGTGATTTAGTCCTACAGGGAAGTTTCACTTTTAAAGAAAACCTGGGTAGTAATCATAAAAAATAAAAATAAAAATGAATAATGTTTAGAAAAGGATAATATAACTTAGTAACATCAGAGAGCAATAGCCTGAATTTAATAGCAAAACAATTTTGTTGATGATAAAAATGTACTTGAGTTTAATGTGCAGTGCTAAACAAGAGTGATGACTGGAAGGTGAAAGAGAAATAGTGATGGGAAACTGGGTGGGAGAAAATTGAACATACAGTGTATTGGACTTAAAAGAATGGAAGGAGAGTAATAGGGCTGAATGGGAAAAGAGTAGAGGAATAAGGTGCAAAAGTATTAGGTGTAGCAGATATGTGGGGCAGAAGAAATGATATCATTCATATATAGGGGAAAATGCAATCTACTGAAAGTCAAAGACCAGAAATAAAAACAAAGCAGGACTAATTACATCGGTGCAATTACTGTAACTACTATTGTGATGTGCATGGGCTTAAGCCATTATACATTCTGCACTGAAGACTGCCAGGCAGTTCAGGGAATGTAAATTGTTCCTGCTGACAAACATCTGTGACTAATGTCCCATGCTGTTTTTTCTTGTTGCGTGTGTACATTTTATAGATGCCATGCATAATGGGCCTCTCTCATCTGTTGAGGAGCCACACTTGCTTGTCCTTATATAAAAGCATATATCAAGAAACTTGTTAAAGTATTCAGGGGCCCATGACACAGAATGTTAAACCACTGACTGCACCCCAGATGACCTGTATTTAACTAGGTGCACAAACAATGTAAAGACCAGGTGGGGGATGGTAATGAGTAGCCGATGCCAGAGTACCCATCCTAAGGTGAATTGAGGTTACTGCAGTAGCAGCATTAAGAGTGGTGAGCTTCTCACTGACAGCAGGATACTACTTTAGTAGGAGGATGGCCATCAGTGAAAGCAGACATGCACATCCTGAAGACAGCCATTGCTGTGCTTACAAGACTGCTGTGGGGTGGTGTGGATTACTACACACTCCCCAACAGTATGACACTGCACCACCATCCTTGAGCTCCTCACCAGCGCTGGACATCAAATTTAAGGCAGGTCCACTAAATAGAGAGAACAAGAAGAGGAGCTGGTGGCAGCCAGTGGTCAGCAGCGGGGAGATAAGGAGAAAAAAAGAAACGTGCTAAATATTCATGAGGTATATGTCTGGAATATACCTGGGGTGGTCAATGAAAAATCCAAGTCTTTAAGATAGTAAGTGCTAAACATACTTTCATCTCCACAGGTATAGGAACACCACATATTGCTGTAGATTTAGAATGTGGATAATACATGTCTAACAGAGCCCATATTATGTCATAAACTACATTGAAACAGTCAATTGTCAACTTATCAGTCATCTTAATAGTTCATTGTTCACCATCTAAGTTTCATTTTGGGTATGGGTCAGCTATGTTGAAAATCTCAGCCAGTTCCAGAGATCAGATACAAGCATATGCTGCACATCAAAGATTTTGCAACTGATAGCATGTTGCTGATATGCAGCTTTGCCCACATGATGTACTTCTTTGTAGAGTTGCACAGTAAGATGCATAAGCTGTTGCACGTATGACTATGAATCTCAACACACTTTTGCCTGCCTCCATTTGCATGTCAGTAATGTTTCAACTGGTTATATGACCTTATTTACATCTTTTTACAGAGTGCATGCCATTGTACTACAGTGCAGCTTGTGCCTCTGAATTGCTACACTGCTGCAATCAGCTATGCAAGTTGCTACACATACTATTGCAATTTGTTTTTGAATTCAGCCCATCATATGCAAGAGAAATAATGGAACATGCAAACATTGGAGGGGCAAGGATGACTACAGCAGCCAAAGCTAGAGCACACCCTCATCCATGTTTATGGAGGAAAGCCAAGTAGGCAAAGAGGAAAAAGTCACATCCTGGAATAATGACGGATAACACATGGAAAAGCTACAGAAGTTATTTATTAACCTCAGAACCTAAGGAGTGGTAAAAAAGAAAAACATGATGCCGTCCCAAGGACTTACTTAAATGACAACCATGATCCATTGATAAACTGATTTTCTCATAAATTTATTACCTGTGTTAGTTGCGCTGAATTACTGGCCCTGTAATCACTCCAGCTGGTTAGTATTATTTTATGATTTGCAGCTAATAGATCATAACGGGTGACAAATAAAAGTTTTTAGGCTTAAAAGATAATGTGTCTGAACATGACAATTTTATTAAATTTAAATCTTTGCCAAGATTTTGTTTCATGAAACCTTGTGTACAAGTGAAACTTATGATTTTATTTTATAAAATTCTCCTCTTCAGACAAAACTTGCAATTGTTCAACATGGTAAAGGAACACTACTTATTGGAGTTTGCTTTTTAGGCAAGCTTGCTTCTTCCCACAATGTGCTTTGTCCCCAGAATATGATATTGTTACCTTTTATTCATTGTCAGCAGTCTGACACTAATGATTTACTATTGCAAGTCAGTGAATGTGTTATTTCTTTGAACATCTCCAAACTTTAATGTTAATGCCTTCACTGAGGGCACTTAGTTATTTTAACACATCATACTAGTATTATTATATCAGATATCAAGATTACTTATTTTTGTCTCCATCTTTATTTTGGCATCAGTAAAACTCCTGACCTCAGAACTAGTTCATGGTAAAATATAATGTCAGTGCAGTTAATATAGTAAATTAATTATCCTGCACTAATTTAAAAAAAAAAAAAGTTAACTCTAATTTGACCCTGGAAGTAGATACTGGTCACTGCTAATCAACAGATATCAATCAACCTTCCCTTCCATGTAGAAACATGCCATAAATGGCCAAAACATGGCCACTGTCATATGGGCAGAGCAATGTTATGGGCTGATATGGGCTGATTAGAAATCATGCAATGCTGGTTCGTCAGCCTTTTCTTCACTTGTTCAAGTGATCGTTTTCTCTTTCTATAAGTAGGAGGATGTCATAGGTCATCTAATTTTAGGCAGAATAAATGTGATGTGCAGCCTACAGATGAGGAAATATTGGGTCTATATTATATTCGTGAACACTTAGGTTGTCGAATACAACATGACTGACACCTGTTCAGCGAACGCACTAGTCAGCGAAAGCTCACAATGCAGAAAAACACATAACCGAATAGTTTTACTTGGCCAACACCGCTCCACCCACTAATGAAAACAAAACCCATTTCCCACTACACTGCTCACTACATACTACCCACCCAAACAAAATAAATAAACCACATACATACACTAACCTAAACCCTACTTCTAAACCTAAACTAACCCTTACATAAATTACTTTCTATGCACTTACCTTAACCTGCACCCTAACCCTAAGGTCCGTAACTATCACACACTTACCTTAATAAATTATACCCAAACAAAACAAATAATCCACACACATACACTTAACCAAACCCTACTTCTAACCCTTACATATATTACTATCTATGCACTTACCTTAACCCACACCCTAACCCTAAGGTCCATAACTATCGCACACTTACCTTAAGGAGCTACACTGTAGAAGGGCGACTATGCCGAATCGAGATTTCGAATTTTACAGTTTCCAGCATTCAATGTACTCGCAGTTCGCTCATTCAGTGTCAGTCATGCTGTATTCGACAACCTAAGCATTCGTGAATATAATATAGACCCAGGAAATATTTAGGTACTTAGCATAACCAACAATTTCAAGAGCTTTGCTTGTTTATGAAGACATTAAGTGCCTGTATCGATAGTTTCTAAGTAACGTCTGTTAGCATTTGCAGCAAAAGCGATGCAGATTTCATCTAGGATTACCATTTCAGGGGAATTGTTATTGTTTTACAGTCTGTACAGAAATGTCAATTAGATATAAACATATATTAGGGGCAGCCAAACATCACATGTAAAACTTTTAGGAAGTCTATTTACTGGGCATTTAGTTTATGAAATAATTAAAGTGTGATGCTCCAGTGTGTGTATGTACATAGATGATTGTCATTCTTGAAAAGGCACACCGACCACATGTGCAAAAATGGGAAAAAGGGGATTGTAATATTGTTAAGTCATTTGTTTTGTTATTTATAACTTCTTTATCTTGGGCAGCTTGTCTCCACTCTGGTAAAGGAGGCATACTGAATATTTCAAATGTTTAGGTGACTGCCACTGTTTCATGAGATGTATTAAACATTAGGTGACTGGCACTTTTTCATGAGATGTATTAAACATTTTAGGCTGATGTCAGTTTTCAAGTCTGTGATTACAACTGGCTGAATCCCAGGTGACATTAGCCAAGATATTAACTATGCTGTGCATTTAGTGAAATATATCAGCTTCAGTCTTTCTGTATCCAAAAACAGAAACCAAGTGTACGTTTTATCTTTTGGGGTTACAAGCAGCCTCTATGCCTCCCGAATGTATGCACAGGTAATACTAAATATATCTTTGTTTGCAAACTGAATCAAAAAATGGCCAAGATAATATGCTACATTAATAAGAAAAGGTCACTGAAATGTTGTTTGCTTTAAAGGTGGCACCGTATATTAGAAGTACAAGTAATCTCTTATAAGGGTATGAAAACAAAAAGTCATGAAATGGTATGACTTTATGATGTAAAACTAACAATGTCAAATGCATAGTTACAGGGTTTCACTTATTGTGTAATGCCAAGAAAAGGAGCAGTCCTTTTCATAATAGTATATTTAATAAATAAAACAGAGCAGTCTAAAATAAAACATATATGGGATTGATACTACATATAAAATTGTATATCTCTTTATGTTACATTATAGAGGTTTATAATGCATCTATGCATAATATTAATGAATGCATGTTATGTAATGTTATTATTCTTTTTAAATATAAAAAAGGTCTATTACCTATTACCTTTGATAAATCAGTGTTACCAAGAATAATTCTCCAATTGTTTAAAAGTATCTCTTTGCTGACATACATAACTAAAGAAATGGAAAGGCTTTGCCAAACAAATATTTTCTACTCAGTTCTAATTTAACTTCCATTTTCTTGGAGTTTTTGTCTAAGCCCAAACTCAAAATAGGCTTTCTTAAGAGTGGTTTCTTGAGAGAGATTAAAATAAATATTTTTTTAGATAACATCATAAAAAGGAGATTATTAGTAAAAGATAAGATTTATCGAAGCCTATTTTGCAAATCATTGCAAAACAGTAACTGGAAATGTTAACCAATAGGTTACATTTGTGATTACCAGTGTAAAACTAATAAACAACTTTGTGTAGCTTTTATGTATACTAACTGCAAGTCTACAGAAAATCATAAAAGAGGGAAAAAAGGACAGATGAAAAACTTATTTTCTTTGTCTCTCTTCTCCATGTCCAACTTCAGTTGCAAGTCACCAGTTACCTTTTAGTCACAGTATTCTGAGCATCGATCAATTGGCCAACAGCAACTAATAAGTTCCCTCTTTTGACAATCCCACATGTATAACCAGGCCCAGATGTATATTGCTGTATAGCTAAGAATGACAAAAATGATGTGCAATTATTAGCACTTTGTCTGATTAATGCTTTCTGCACAGCAATCATTTGTGAGAAATGGCCACCATCCTTACATTTGTTACTTGGTTTCTCTGCTACCTGGGTTTATCTACTTGAAATGCACATATTTTAGAATGTTGCATGTGTCTTCTTTTACTGAGGTAGAAATGTACATATTATTGATTGTATTTTGATTTTTTTTAAGTTTCTGAACTCTTCCTTTGTATTTTTACTTTGCACATTTGTATTTATCATGTATGTGTATGTAAATATTGACTGTATATATTTTTTATATGAGGTCTTCTGAGGTCCATATAAAAATATGATAGTTTGTACTGGTAAGTCTAAAAGATTACCATTAGGTTCTTACTCTTTAATGATGTATAATACAAAATGAGTGAACTGTAAATATGTCATTAAATTTCACACTGAACTCTTTGTGTTCATTAAAAAAGCATTGAAGTCGCCTTAGCTTGAGTATGGACATTTATTCCAGATTTTGAGTTATTTCGATACATTTTGGGGGAACTATTCTACCTGAAAGAGAAACATTTATTTATCAAGTGGTTACTGTATCTCTGTCATATTAATTTCAACTACAACTGACTGAAATTGTTGCCTGTGATTGAGGGTGCCTTTCTGCAATACTTGCACTCTCCTTTGCTGTGAACTAACCTATCACCCTACATCTTACAGACTAGACAGAAGCCATCTGGCTGCACACATTTGACCTTTGATTTACAACAAAGCCCATTTCATTAAGATTGTCCATACTCTTTAATACTGGTTTACATAACCGTAGCAAAATGCATTGTCAAGCTGCTCTCTAAGGCACTCTGAAGTGTTACTACTCATGTTTTTTGTGGACTCTAGATGGGTAATGTTAATATCTACCAGTCAGATTCAGTTAGGATAATAAAAACAGTCTCTTTGTGGGTGTAAAGCCTTCATAACTTAATTACATTACAATTAAATCCTGCCTTTCCAGTCATATAATCATACCATTATGATCCTAGAGAACCATGCTCGTAAGTTATTGAAGTACCTTATTTTCACAAACCTGACCACAAAACAAGGGGGTAATTGCATTTGTACTAGGTAGGAGTTATTAAGTTAATCAACACCCTGGTATACAAGAAATGTTCAGGTGACCAGATATTGGTGTTGGTGAGGGAAAATAGAGTATTACTATTCACCGTCATTTAAAACTGGCATATCTCCATGTAGCCAACCACAAAAAAAAAAAAAAAAAAAAGATAACAAATGTATTTAAATTTATCTAGGCCTATTAATGGATATATAACTTCTTTCTCAGAATCATGACTGCAGGTACAACTTCAAGCTACCATATAATAACTGACAGACAGAATTGTTTGGTGTAATTAGCACCATTACCAGTTTCACCACTCTACCATCAGCAGCAGGTTCCTGAACCTTTGAAATACCTGCATTTGTAGCAGTACTGCTCACCATTCACATTTTCTGATACAGTACTCAGCATATTTCAATCAAACCACATGCGTTATTCAGTACAAAGGGTTTAAAATTATTATTTTTATCATAGGATCATAAGATCATAGGAGATTACTAGGCTATAGACCCCAAGGTCATTTTAAAACTAGCCATTTCAATCCAATGTAATACCGTAGAGGTACTAGTCAATACCCAAGATTGTATTTAGTGATGACTGCCCATGTCCAGGAGGGTTGTGGGCAATAGTCATGGTAAGTATTTATGGTGCCCCATCCTGTCATCCAGTTCCCCTTGGACAGTGTCATAAAGGTGTTCTGTTTCACATGAATTGGTAGCCTGTTCCAAAGACTTGGCAGTTGCTGGGAGATAAATCTGCCCCTCCAGCAAGTCTTATTTAAGTTGCAAATCATATTTAAGTCCCTGAAAATTGGTAGCCCTAGATCCATATGATTTAGAGATATGCAGTAAGTTCATAAGGGTTGGATCTTGGGTTGCTCTGTAAGCCAGGCATAAGTCTCCCCTAAAAACTCTATACGATACAGAGTTTAGGGACAGGAACTTTAATTGGTCCATGTAAGGCACATGCTGAAGGCCCTTGATCTTCTTTGTTAGAACCTCTGAGGTCTCTCTAATTGCTGCAGGTACTTAGCATGTTACAGTCCGAATGGAACATTATACTCAGTTATTTGTCAGATACGTACAGGGGGTTTATAACCACTTTTGCTTTCAAGGTTCTGCCTTCATTAATCAAGTGAGGTACATGGAAAGCTTTCCTTACAATGGTAGACATATGGTAGTCGAAGTTAAGGTCATGGTCAACCTGTGATCCCTGGTCCCTTACCACTTCATGGGTACTTAGGGTATTGTTGTTCATTTGATAGTGTGAAGGGACATTGTTTGTGCCTAAGGGAATGATGATGCATTTCTTTGCATTCAGTTTGAGACCTTGACTAATACATTAGTTGTTGGTCTGTGTGAGACTCTCCTGGAGTGTACTGACATCATCTGGGGATTTAATGATTGCACCTAGTTTGCAATCATCTGTAAACTTGGTCAGCCACGCATCCTTAGTTTTGACCTGATCTTCTGAGAAGTATATACCAAACAGCAGGTGGCCCAGCACTGACACCTGTGGCACCCTGCTGGTAAGAGGTCTGCTGGTTGATGTGGGGTCACCCACTTTGATAGTGTCTGTCCGGTTTGTGAGCCAGTTGGCAACCCATCTTACAACAAAGGGGATTACATTCAGTTTGCCAAGTTTATCAGTACTGCCTGAATGTGGGATTGTGTTGAAAGCCTTTGCCGAGTCAAGGTGTGCTGTGTGCACAGATATGCCCTCATCAATGGCCTTGGTCACACTTTCAAAAAATCTACCAGATTTAATAGGCAGGATCTGCTTTTCACAAAGACAAATTGGGTAGGATCCAGGGTTTGGATGTCATCTATGTCTTTATTTATGAGGTCCATAATGATACACTCCATGGCCTTACAGATGAGGTTGGTCAGGCTTATGGGTCTGTAATTCCCTAGGGCTGTTGCTAGGCCAACTTTGTGGAGGGAAATAACTGTAGCTGTTCTCCATTCCACAAGAACAAAGCCTGTAGTTAGGCTATGATTGAAAGGGGTACATAGGGGTGATACTAGTTCATGTTTTTGCCTGTTTAGAAGACAGCCTGAGATGTCATCTGATCCCATAGAGGCCATGTTCTTTGCCTTGTACAGTACTTTGAGGATCAGCTCTTCAAATAAGTAAGGTGGGGAGAAGACTGAGGGCATGTTTGTTATAAGTTAGGAGGGGATAAGGAGTGAAATTTCCCCAAACCTATCTGCTAGCAGTTCACTATCTGAATGGGGTCAGTGTGTGTGTGATACCATTGACCACCATTTCTGCTCATGCTTGGATCCTACCCTTTAGGTTATGTACATAGTTGTAAAAGGCCTTATGGTTATCCTGGGAAGAACCTGCTAGGTTTCTCTCAAAAGAGCTGTTTGAAGATTTGACAAGTTGTCTTATTTGCCAGTTAAGGCTGAGGAGGGTGATTTTCCATTGTTGGGTTCTTGTCTTTCTTTTCATGAACAGCAACGTTTTGTAGAGTTTGTTGATTCTGGAAGTCCACCATGGCAGCTTGATTTTACTTGGGGCTCTGGGTTTGATTCTGTTTGGTACAGCTGAGTTTATACACTTATGCAAGGGATTGTACTGGGCTTTAGAGTAAGCTTCAGCGTAGTTATCACATTCAGCTTGGGCTGAGGCTTGGTATGCATTTATACCTTCACCTAGGAGGGAATAGTTTGCATTGGTGAAGTTTTTTTAGTCTAATTTCACCCTTTGTGAGTTCTGGTGTTAGTGTCAGTTCAAAGGTGACTGATTTGTGGTAATTTTTAACTAATGAGGGCCCAACAGTTGTAGCAGAACACCTGTTTGACATGTTGGTGAGGACCAGATCTAGAATGTCTGTTCCTCTTGTCAGGGTATGGACAATTTATGCCAGGGCATTTGAATTCACAAAGTCAAGAACTTTTGTGCTAGTGAGTTTGAGCTAGAGTAGGTTTCCCAGTTGATGGTGGGATAATTGAAATCCCCCATAACAAGTGTGTTTGGTAAAATTTGGATTGTCTTCAGTTTGGTTAAGTAGGCTTCATTTGTGTTATGACCCATGAAGGGGCTTTATATCTGGCTAGCACTTGAATGAGGACTTACCCACCATAACCTGGACCTGGAGTAACTCCATGGAGATGTCCAGTCTAACTAGACAGGAGGTGAATTTATCAGTAATATAGATTGAAACACAGCCTCCTTTGGTTTTCACACATTCATTTAGCGGTCTAAAGGTGTGGAAGGCAATGTATCCTTGCAGGGCCAGGGTACTTTCTGAGGCCTTAAACCAGGTTTCTGTGACTGCATAGACATCTACATCTTCTAGTGATAGACATGCTTTCAGAGAGTGCAATTTTTAGTTTAAGCTCCTAGCATTTAGCAGAATGACCCTTATTTTGTTCTGATTAGTTAATTTTCTGTTGGTGATGTTGTTTTCGAGACCTTGCCTAAATAGGCACTATGGGGGAGGCAAGAACCTTTGCCAGTAGCCAGAAGCCTAGGGGTGCCAGGTGCAAACCTTCTCTGGTAAAGCAGCAAGGTTTGTCAACAATGGCTTCCCAGGCTGACAGGAACTGGATCCCTAGGAATTACACCAAAAACTAAACCAATTATTGAAATAAATATTTTTTTTGTTTATACTGTGGCATCAGTCTAGGTGAGGGTAGTATGCTGCTCAAGGCTAGGGATATACCTGCCTGTGACACAAACTCCAAGAGCTCAAGCATGTCTTTCTTCATATAGTCCACCAGGTATGTCTCAGGTCATTGTTTTTAGATAAATTGTGAACAAAAAAAAATAGAAAGTAATGTTTTCATGTTTAACAAATAAAGGTGAATAATTTTAAAATGAAGCAAAATAACAAGATAACATGAGAAAAGAAACTTAGCATGCAAATCTCTATTAAATGAGTTGTTATGTATTCACCTTTTTATTTATAAGCAAAAATAACTCTAGCCATTTTTGAGAGTTATTAAACTAGTATATATAACTTTCAAGCAGAACATGACATAATTTCAGACAGATAGCTGTTGCTTAGACAATGGGATCATATATTATATGAGTAATACTCTTAAACACTGGCTTCCATAAGTATAACAAACAACATTGCAAAACTGTTCTTCAAGGAGCTCTGTCACAATATTGAATTCCACAGTCTTGGCAATCATAATCCCAAGACCATAATTTCAAAAGACCAAAATGCTGAATATGAAAATATCTAAAAATCTTGAATAGTGAATCTCCTTACCAGTATGAATCCATGAATGAGTGCTAACATAGGTCCTGCAGGGGTATAGACCCAGGAAAGAGTGCTAGCATGGGTCCTGCAGGGAGGGGAGAGCAGCTCTAGGAGTTTGAAATTGTGGTCATTACTATTTTGGTCTTTTGATATTATGATCCTATGATTATGATTTTGAAGACAGTGATTGTGATAGTAAACCAAGTGACAAATCAGTGATTTTTCCTGATCATCTTACTGGTAAAATAGAGTCTTGGGAATTGCTTGGTGTGATATGAAAGGTAGATGAACATGCGTTCTCTCAAATAAGCAGTATACTCTAGTCCATTAGGTAATGCTGAAAATACAAGTAAAACTGTACTCTTCTCTATCAAATTCAATTAATTTTAGGAGAGTGAGATATTAACCGCATCAAAGCTTTAGGTAAGTTAAGGAATATTACAGCAGTCCAGTGTCTCTCTGCTATAAGTTGAGATAATGTGTTCAGTACGCCTGATACTATTTCTGTGCAGTAAAACAGCACTAAAGCTATGTTGCAATGATGTTAATATGTTTAGACATGACACGTATAGTGGCTGAGTCATGTAACTGGTACATATCAGATACAGTGTGGCTGGGCTATCAGCTTTCTCAAAAGATCTGACCCCAGCATCCTATAAAAAAATAACAGAAAGCCATCCTTCAGCTTAAGTCATGACAGGCTTTCAAAGGATAAAATTCAATGACCAAGCACACACCTGAAGTTGCAGAAAGATTGGTATAGCTCCGGGGAGCTATTCTTCTCATAGAAATAGATTGGGATTTTATGACTGGTCGTGAGCATGACTGCAAAATGGCCATTATTCAAGGGAGAATCAGCAGCAAATTCTAGGAAGTGAAGACTAATGAATTCTGCATAAAGAATGTAATAGAGCTGTTCACCACTAGCCTATATGCAATCATTTTAATCTCCATAGTAATCTGAACTACAATTCAGCAGTAAAGATTTTAGAAAGTTATTTAGTCTGTTGATTTCGGGATAGACAGCTTTTTAAGTCAATGAGCTTCAGAGTGTTATAAAACTGAATATTCAAGAAAAAGTTTTCTATAGTGCTGAAACTTTACTTTCCTCTGTGAAATGTTTTTTACATATCTATATAAAACCATAGTATCAATATGTTGACCCTAATGAATGCACCATGGATAATATTTTGTTTCCTGTCTGTGTCTCTGGATAAGCCTTGCAAAAATTGAGCTAACTGCAGTAATTATACCATCATTGTTACTAAATGTACTACACCAGAAGAAGAGCATAGAATATAGTAAGAAAAACAACTACAAGTTCATTGTTTAAGAACATAGAAAAAGAGAAAGATGTTTGTGGAGACAAATATTTGAAGTAGACTGCAGCATACAAACTATTGACTCACACTGAACCAAGTGGGTAGTCAGATTTCATTGCCCGAATATATATATTTCACTATTTTTGGAGACTGATAGCAAATCGTATAGAGTATATATCATGATAATTATCAAACTGTTCTGACAGATGTGAGATGATCTACTAGACAGGGTAGTATACCGGGATAAATTTTAAATAATCAAGAAAACTGACAATTTGCAAAGTTAGTTTAAAAGCATGTACAATAATAAACTTGCCTGCTTTTTATGACAAGAAAACCAGAAATGTATAACCATTTATTTCCTAAGCATTATTCGTAACATCTCTGTTATAATATGATATGCTGTGTAAAGATTTTATTACTATGGCTAACACATAGCTTTTATTCAATAAGAGTAATCAGAAACAAAAAAAAAAATGTTACATTTCTGAACAAAAAAAAATGTTGTATTTCTGATACCCTTACATAGGATCACTTTAAAACTCATTCTGACCTACGGATGGATTTAACTTCCACAGTAGTAATGTATTTCTGTGTTTTTGTGAAAAATGATAGAAGTATTCAAACATTGCTTAAACCTAGATATGTTCTATCTGCACAATTATCTTTTTGTCTGGAGGCAGCTATGATAATAATGTCTTAAGTCTGACTTATTGTACAAATAGGCTGTGCTGGATCTACTTAGCATTTTCTAAGAATCATTAAGGTGTAGATGTTATTACCTGGCTGGCAAGCATGTTAGGTGTTTACATAAATTGCCTTGAACTACCAACTGCATCTCAATATGAATGAATTAATACTGATGGAGCTTAGAAAACAACAAGGTCATAGATGAGTCATTTACATTTTCCATCCCAAATGATCTATACGTGCCAAACTTTGTAAAAGGAAATAAATATGTACTGTTGCTGTAAATGAATCTATATTTGTATGGCAATTAAAATTAAGATCATAAAGACATCAGTTACAGTTATCTATCTTACGTTTTACTTTATACTGGCAGAGCATGGAAATTGGAAAATAAGGGCAGGTAATTATTTGAGTCATTAATAGATGTAACAGAAAATCACTGGAGTAGTTTTTTTTTTAAATGCGTCAGTCAGCCACAACAATGACAGTACATACTTCCGCTTTGACTAGTGAGCTTGCTGTCGTACAAAATTCCAGAAATGGATAAGCTGCGCAGGGAAGTAGCACTGGTCTTTATATCACAGATGGAGCAAGATTTCAAACATGGGAATAATTTTGTATAAACATAGTATTGCAAATGGATCTCTGCACTGATATGTATATGGCAGCAAATAAGTGAGTATCTATTAACATTTCCTCATACTTAACAGCATGAAGTAGCTGAGAGAACCATATAACAGCATGAATTAAAGAAACTTAACTTGCCAAAAAATTGTCATGCAGAATAAAAATGTTGCAGTGAATAAATGTGATTACAGTAACTTAAGAAAATCATAGGAAATTATTAGATGCAAATAATGGCATCATAGTTACTAACTACACAGCTAGTGCTGCACATGATTGAAAGTGGATGAAAGAATAAACAAATCTTTGCTGAGAAGAAAAGTAAAACTAATATCAGAAAAAAACAATCACCATGCACTATATCAAACAAGAAATACAAGAGTATAAAAACAATACTAAGCTACATGCAGTAAGAATCCATGCAAGGCATGAAATACAGTAACAGCATCTAATGCTCTCAAAAGTCCAAAACCACAATTTTGGCAGCAAAGTTGCAGTGGCATATGTCATGAGAGACATCAGTGGTCCACAGCCTGAAGGACACAACCACATGCCATCACCATCATCATCACCATCATCATCATCAACTGTCTTCTTCCAATTTTTCTATGGGGTCAGGCTGTTCATGTCACCTCTTGCCACTTCTCTTCTTTCAGTACTCCTTTCCCATCTTTTTTAACAGTCATGCTTGACTCTCATGGGTCTTCTTTCATGCACTCAAACCATCTCTTATTAAGATGTCCTCATTTCCTCTTGTCCTCTTCCTGTCTGTCCCAAATCTTCTTCATGAAATCATCATTCGCTTTCCTGCCCATGTGGCTGTAACACTGCAATCTGCTCTCATTGATTTTCTCTGTAGCTGAGCCTACTTTACCTTATGCTGTAATGCCCTCATTTTTATCAGTCCCATAGTGTTCCACCGCCCATCTCAGACATTTTATCTCCAATACCTCAAGTTTCTTCAACTGCTTTGCTGTCACTGCCCAGATTTATGTACTATATAGTGATACTGGTCACACCACTTGGTCTTCCGCTTCTTTTGCATTCTTTTCTCACACATTTCTACTGACACTCTCTGCCAGTTAACTGCAGCACTTCTGATTGTAGCTTTGTTCTCCTCACTCAAACTTCACTTCTCCTCAAACACAGAAGCCATATTCTTAAAACTGTTCCACTATTTTCTTCTTCTACATCAATTTTTGACTTCTTCTGTTTTTCCTCATTTGCTGCAAGGACAACTTGTTTGTACTCGGTTTCATTTCATGTGTCATCAGTTTTGCATTTAAGTCCCCTGTCTTTTGATGAAGCTCCTGTTCAGAGTCTTCCATGTTGTCTCCATCCATCAGCTTTGTTGTCCCTCCATTCTGTTTGCTAATGTAGTCCATCACCAGTATGAGCAGTTCTGGGTTCAAAGCTAATCCCAGATTCACATCCACTTCTACTGGTTACCCCTGTTTGAGTCCAAACACTGTTCATACTTATTATAGCCTGCACAAATTCTGCCAATGTTTCTGGAGCTTTGAACCATCATATGACCTTCTTTGGGTCTCATCACATCCTTTCTCCAAGTCTACAAATGGCCATTTGGACCCTTTGCTCATCTCGAACTACATTTCAACTATTTCTCTCAGTGCAAAAATCTGTTTGGTTGTGCTGCATCCTGATCTGACTCTAAACTGCTCAGCTCCCATCTTACTTTTTGCTACTCTGCATACTCATTTATCAATCATCATTTCCTGCACTCTCATCTAGTGTAACAGGAGTTTGATAGCTCTGTATTGTCCACAGATGTGAATGTCCACTTAGTTCTTCTAAGCTGGCACTAGAATGGTTATTCTCCAGTCACCCAGGATATAACTTTCTCTCCACACTTTCATGATTATCCTCAGGAGCTATATCTCCTAAAATTCATTTAACATTTTGATTAATATCTGCTGTAACTCCATCTGAGACTCTACTTTACTGGGCTAATTTTCCTTAATGCTGTTTTACTTTGTTAGAGTAGTTTTTTGTTCCTTATTTAACATAAGTTGTGCATGGGATACTACAGCTTCTGGACTGGTAAGACTATTGTTGCTAGCATTCCTTATGAAGAGTGTGCGAGGAGAATGTTCTTTATTCTTCTGTCTTAACCTTGCAACCTGATACAGTTCTGAGTGCCATCTGCAGAGTCATTTTCCAGAACCTGGTTTAAATATTCTGATGTCTTGTTCTTTGCCATTTTAACCTTAAAACAATATTGTAGGATAGTCTGACATAAATATAGAAAACAGCTAAACTAAGCTGGCTAAATTCCTATCTATCTCTAAGAGAAATCGCTGTTCTAAATACTACTTACATACAGAGCAAAGCAAGTGCCTGGTAAGTTGTTGTCAGATCTAGATCAAGATACAAAATGCTCAATTCTCTCTCTCTGAGAAAGTTTTAAATTGACAACACAGTACTGCTGAGTCATTTCACATTACATCATTCTTGACACTTCTCTGGATCCCAGGTTAACAGAAACTCAATATTTACAATTCTTAGTAAGCTGCACCTGGCCAGGAAGCCACAGCAATAAAAGACATAATACATTTAAAACCTTAGTAATTATCTCTTAAATCAGGACAATAGAAAGAATTTTCTGGCCCAGACATCCTGTCTCTGAGCTTGAGATCAAACTGTCATACACTGCTTGACTTATCAGCTTTCTTCCAGCAGAGTGCACCGTGGTTACATTTTTGAAGCTCAGTACAACATATCGTTTAATCATAACATGTAGTTCTCTTTATGTTTGTAAAGCAAGCCTGTGGATTACATTAATATTTACAATGACATATAATTATTTACAAAATTCTATCTAGCTAGGCTGGCAGCCTTCACAACATCCCCAAAACTAGCCTAATCACTATTGACCTTTGACCCTTCTCTGACAACTGCTTGCAGCTGATCATGACCCTCAGTATTTTATGCTACAGGCCACCAATTTCACTGTGGATAACTTTGCAAACTGTTATTCAATGCCAGTGCCCTTCTATTAGTTGGAGGAAGTCTGCCTGCATGGCATGTTGACCATTATTATATCTGACTGTTGGTCATAGTGAATCATATGTTGAGCACAATCAAACCATTTGCAAAACAGGCATCGAGAATGGCCTGTTTTTTTTATTCCTGTTGCTCCACCTATAGGGTCCCAGGCAATCTTCATTTACTGATCTGCTATTGGTGATACAATCCACCACTTGAATGTTCACTCACTCATCTTTAGCAGGACTGGTTCAAAGGCCGTCCTAAACTTCAAGTACACTGTGCCTGATGATAGTCATTGTCAAAAATAACCAGAACCCAGTGATAATGCTATACGATGTTCAACTGACAGCTTCTTTTGTGAATGAATAAGGGCATTTATTCTTGAGCGTGGCTGTCCTGTATGAAAGCAACCATGTTTTGTCTCAGAATTCTCTCTTTGCCTTTATCTGATACTTCTCTAAGATTAACAAACATAAAGATTCATACCTTGCTCCAAGGTTACCATCATTGTTACCCTCCAACTCTTTTTTTAAACACCTTTATTGAATTATCACTTGTGACACAGGTAAATTTACATTTATACAAAAGTAATCAAATTGTATTAAATTAACTTCACATATATTGCTATATAGCATATAACCTAAGCAACATTACACAGGTTATTTAATTCCTGCCTTTTTTTAAACAAGAGACATCTTTATTAAACCATGACTTACAACATAAGCAATCATACATTTATATAAATGAAAAAGAACCACAATGACACAATCCTAGTTGCAAGCATTTTACATCACAAACCATACTGATGCACTCCCAGCTGCAAACATTATACATGACTTATAATCTACCCAATCATTTTCAAACATTTTTCCACCATTGAAATTACTGAGTAAACAAAAAATAATCTATACAAGAAGGAAGGGGATTTTAGGTGAAAGAAGAACAGCAGAAAGTGTACAAAATGGAAATAAAGCATGGAGCAGTAAGGAAAAAAGTTAAGTTGAAAGTCACCATAAATGAGGAACAAGTGCATTTTAGCTACGTAACACAAAGAAGGAAGCAAAACTAATGTAATATGTGAAGCAGATCACAGAATTATAGTAAATGCTAGAGATATGTGAAGTGTAATGGAAACACTATTAGTGAGGAATATGGTGTACAAGGCTGCATACTTGGTATGAAGACAAGCATGTCCTGGGGAAGAAGCACATGCAAGGGAGACGACAACAGGAGTGGGGAGAGAAAATGTGCGTGGTGTAAAGAAGATTAAATAACAACCAAAATATTTACTTCCTCGGGATTAAGGTCACTGGTCTGATAAGTCCATTGACTTAATAACCGTGTTGTCTTAACATAGTCCCTGGGATTTATGAACAATTGTGTAGGCATCTCACTAAGCCTACACAATGTAAGCATGTAAGTGAGATGAGCAGCATTGCTAATTGAATATGCATGTTGCTCAATGTGCCTAAAGTTTTGCAAGTACCTTTTCGTGAATAGCAATAGTGTCTGGAGCCATGGAAAGGTACTTGCATGTAAGCACAGAATGTAAACAAAATAGCTTACTTATAGGCAAAACTAAAATATGAGCACTTGCTGTAGCCAGGGAGTATTAAAAGCAAGTACAATGAATGAATTCTGAAGGAGAGGAAGTGAATTAGGGGAACTGCATACAAAAAAATAATGGTTTCCACTGCATAATGATTAATAGGGAGGGGAAATGGGTAAAGTGGAGTCATATAACTGTAGGCAAATGTGGTGAAGTGTCAAAGAAGCATTGCAAACATAAACCATACCATAGTGATGTCATGAGATCTAAATGTCAATTACAGTACAGGTGTTATGCACATAAATAAAAAACAGACATGCTAAGAAAGGATATGATAGGGTTATGAAGCTTGTGTAACCAAGTTGAGTTATAATGTGATAAGCATGATAATAAAATGATGAGTCAAGTTAACAGCAAGGACAAAAGATACATTATGGGATGAATGCATCTTCTTCTTTCGGCTGCTCCCATTAGGGGTCACCACAGCAGATCATCTGTTTCCATTTCTTCCAGTCCTCTTTATCTTGCTCTATCACACCAACCACCTGCATGTCCTCTCTTACCACATCCATAAACCTTATCTTAGGCCTTCCTCTTTTCCTGTTACCTGACAGCTTCATCCTTAGCATCTTTTTCCCAATATACTCTGCATCCCTCCTCAGCACATGTCCAAACCAACGTAATCTTGCCTCTCTGGTTTTGTCTCCAAACCTTCCAACCTGGGCTGACCCTCTAATATACTTATTCCTAATCCTGTCCATCCTCATCACACCCAGTGCAAATCTTAACATCTTCAACTCTGCCATGTCAAGCTCTGACTCCTGCCTTTTTGTCAATGCCACTGTCTCCAACCCATATAACATAGCTGGTATCACTACCCTCTTGTAGACCTTCCCTTTCACTCTTACTGGTACTCGTCTGTCACAAATCACTCCCAACACTCTTCTCCACCCACTCCATCCTGCCTGTACTCTCTTCTTCACCTCTCTTCCACACTCACTATTACTCTGAACTGTTAATCCCAAGTATTTAAACTCATCCACCTTCGCCACCTATACTCCCTGCATCATCACCATTCCTCTATCCTTCCTCTCATTCACACACATATATTCTGTCTTAGTCCTGCTGACCTTCATTCCTCTTCTCTCTAGAGCATATCTCCATCTCTCCAGGGTCTCCTCCACCTGTTCCCTACTCTCACTACAGATCACAATGTCATCTGCAAACATCATAGTTTACAGGGACTCCTGTCTGATCTCGTCTGTCAACCTGTCCATCGCCATTGCAAATAAGAAAGGGCTCAGAGCTGATCCTTGATGTAATCCCACCTCCACCTTAAATGCATCCGCCACTCCCACCACAGACCTCACCACTGTCATACTACCCTCATACATATCGTGTACCACTCTTACATAATTCTCTGACACTCCCAACTTCCTCATACAATACCACAACTCCTCTCTAGGCACCCTGACGTATGCTTTCTCTAAATCCACAAAGACATAGACTGCAGTTATTACATATCAGATGTATATACAAGGAATTTATGTAATCAAGATGACAGCACAGCTGTACTCTCCACCTCAACATACATACACAAGTGCAAATGTAGCTTACAGCTATAATGTCATGTACATTACAAATAGACATGATTTCAAAGCAAAAGTGATACCCATAGGAAAGGGGTTTATCACCAATAAACATTTAATAGACAAGCAAGAGTTGTGCACTCATGTAAATACTAAATAATAATATAATAACACTGAACATACATACCTGATAAATGACCATGCAGATTGGATGACAGTTTATGATCTCATGTTTTACATGTTAATTTGCAAACATCGCAGACATCATTATACAGGGCATGCTCACATAGAATTATAGGGAACAGTAACATAACAGCAATTCAACAGGCACCAAAACACAAGAAAGTGTTGTAACACAGGTGCAGTCACAGTTTCTCATAGTTTGGCTGCATGCCATACAGTTAGAAACATTTATGGAAGCCCTCATCTGCCATTAAGCTGTGTAGTATGACAAAAACAATAACATTAATAAAGAAATGTCTGGATTAAGACATGAAAAATGGAGCATAACTCTTTTGGAAATAGGTAATACCCATGAGCAATGAATGACATAGTAAATATTTGCATCATGTCATTCATGCATAACAATCACGGACACCACATAATTATGCATATTGGTTATGTCATGAAGAACACCCTCGAAAGGCTTACAGCACTTTCCTATCATAAGGGGTATGGATGCCCTACCTTGTGTGACAAGGCCTGAACAATGTGGCCTTATGACTTTATCATAACTGTAGTCTGTGTGTAAGCCACTGCTGTCTGACAGACAGATGTTACCAGTTTCAAAATCCCTGCCTATTATACTAAGCTCTCTCCAGACTTCTGTATTGACTGCATGTACCACATCAGATACCAATGGAGACTGTCACAAATAACTGAATTAACAGTGTGCATTAAGAAATGAGTTAGATGTATAACATGTTACTGCTCAATAATTGTGGTCATTAAAGTCAGAATTTGAATGTTATGAATGTTGCTCTCCTAAACTAGTCAGTGTCCTTTCAGACTTTTTGGTGAGACTCTTCTCTATGATGCACTATCAGTAAGTGTACATCAAAAAGTGGAGACTATGAAAGCCAGATTGTTCCTGCAGTCTGAGTAATCATAAATAACTGCAAGCCATTAGCAGGTAACACTTCTCATTGCTCATCATTGCCATGCTTGGGTGTGTGCAGGTAATCATGTAGCTCCTTGCACCATGTTTATATTCCCAACACTTACTGCAGATAGTAGGATTCAGGAATGCTAATGATTTAACACCTCATTTGCTAACTCTAAGTGCTTAAAGGGCTGACTCTGACTAAATAAAGGAAATCGTGTAGCTAATGCCCTTGTATAATACTAGGGAAATTGTTTGGATCCAGAGATCTTGATATGGCTACACAAACATAACTTTTGCAGAATTATCTATTTTCCACACTGCTGTATTGTCAAGATATATATTCTGTTTCTTACATAATGCTTTTAGTGTAACCTTAAAAGGTGAATTCCACTGGCCACTCAAATGCATTTTTTTATATTCATGTTTTTTTCTTTATCTCTTTCTTTTCACATTGCCAGGTCTGTGTTAGAAAAAGTAGCTACAGATTGTTACATGACCTATATTTATAGGTTATATTTCATGACTGTTTGCACAGTTATTGCAAATGAGTGTATTATGACTTTGTAGGAAGGTCTATCACTTTTACTTGTGCTAGCAGAAAGAAAACTATGTTACATTTGTGCATTTCTTCCTGATTGCCCTCCATGGCAGTGTAGAAGGAACATAATAGTTGTCTTACATTTCTAATGCTGCATTGTGAATTTTTATTCCAAATGCTGCAATGTTTTACAAGTAAACCTGTGTTATGTGCATTACAGAACTGCTATAGATTGTCTTGATACTTCAGACATTGTTCACATCCAGGTAGCATCCTGACTTCTAGCCAGGGCTGTGGAAGAAGCAGTAAAACTCCTCATAGAGGTGGTTCTCATGGTCAGAGGTGGTGACGCTGAACTGACTAGTCTCTCATCTGTCTGAGATGCCAGGATGTAGTGCTAACACAATGCTTGATTGTGCTCATCCAGACACGCACACACACACACACACACACACACACACACACACACACACACACACACACACACACACACACACATTGAAAAAACAATTCACTTCTACATGCCACCTCACACACATCCAAGCTATCTATACAGTACTGTTGAGTGGTATACATCTTTTGTTACTGGCCCCAAGCACTATATACACTGAGGGATAGATGTGTTCTTACTTGCACACACTCACTTCTTTGGTGTCAGCCTTGTCCACCTACCAACCTTCCCAGTCATGTACAAATGATGTTGACTGTTGAATATATGCCTGATGCACACAGTGGATAGGTAATGCTTGCTTATTTACAAGCTTGCTTTTCTCAATATGTATTTCAGAAGAAAAGTTTTAGATTTCTTGTTCCTACTTATTTGTTAATTATTGCTTTTATAATTGTTGAACCTCATTCAGTAAGTATTGCCATTAAAGCATTGGAAGGATTAGTTACTTCAGTCTTGCTTCTTGGTATATCTGTGCAAATAAGGGAATAATTGAACTGTTCCATGTTTTACAGACATTAGTCAATTGAAATGTTTGATGCACACTATTGTTTCTAACATGTAACTGTATATTGCAAAAATCTAACAGAGGAGATATTATTGATATAACTATACACCTTTACAGGTTCCTCATCTACCTAGTCATTACTACAGGTACAAATTGTAACCTGGGTGTTGTCCTTGTCAGATGCTATCAGAAGACCGCTATTACATGATGAAGAAAAGGTTGTGGGGTCTGACAGGCATCAGTTTTCCTGTCTGCATGTATGTGCAAATCTTAGGCTTTGACCTATGTAGTGCTTGTATGTGTTATCCTTTGCCTTTTAACCAGAGCCATGTGCATGCCTCCTTCTGTCAGCACCATCTGCAGCTGGTTGTTCTCCCTCAGACTTCTTATCTGTACCTGTTGCTGCTGCTGGCCCTACCTATGGTCTTTGAAGCTGTGGTCCTTCCTCTTGCTCTTTTTGCTGAAGCCATTTCCTGAGAACAATATTGTGTAAAATGGCACAGAATGTAAGTATGTCAGCAGAGGTGCCTATGATATACTGCAGAGCACCTTCAAATGTGTCTAGACAACGAAATTCTGATTTAAACAATCCAAATGCACATTCTATGATATTCCTCATTTGAGCATGGGCCACATTGTATCCTTGCTCAGTGGTGTTGTATGAGTTTCTCATGGGTGTCATGAGCTAGGACTCCAGTGCATAACCTGCATCCATTGTTAGATGCCCTTAAGGAATGTCACCCATAGCAAATCTGCTGTACAACTCACAAATGTGCCATATGTGCGAGTCATGGAAACTGCCTTTGTTACCTATACACACATTGTAAATGATCCCTTGAGCATTACAGACAATCTGACAGTTTATAGAGTGGCAACCTTTTTTGTTTGATGTACTTACTTCTCTGTTCCCAAGTAGGACATTTATTTCTATGTGTGTACAATCTATGGTCAAATAATCCAAGATAAAATGAACCAAGCAACGCAAAAGTTCAGCAGTTATATTTAATAAAATAAGAGCAAAGCTTTCAGGTTTAAAACCCTTCATCAGTGAATGAAAACTTAACATACAATTGCCATTTTGTGTGATTTAATCACACACAGCCAATCAATTAAATACATAATTTAAAAACAGTCAACATTTTAGAAAACATAAGTGCCTATTGCAGGCACATTTGTTTATATCTCAAAACTGGTTTTAATGACACTGTTTGGTTTAAACCTGGAGACATAACCATATATAAAAGCATAATCCATTCATATTCTTTAATTTCTAACCTGTTATTTATATCACTACTACTTAAATTCCTGTATACCCTATCTATGACTCTAAACTAAAACTTATGGTCATTTCCATACTCACTACTATGTTCTGGCAGAGAATTTGTATAAATGTTTCTCCTAATTTCTGAATGATGCTCAGTTATTCTATACTTTAATTTTCTTGTTGATTTTCCTACATAAAATGAGGGACATTTATTCCATGTAGCTAAACAGACTATATTTGTATTAATGCATGTAGCAGAACTATTAAAAGTGTTTTTCTTTTTCGTTATTGGATGTGTAAAAGTAGTTTCTTTATTTACAGAGTCACAGCAACAACAGTTATAACAAGGAACCATTCCCTTTATAATCAATACATGCCTATCAAGAGTATTACACATGCCTTTGTAACATAATTTCTGTTTTAAACTCGAACGATTTCTGTACGAAAAACTAGGGACATTGTCAAACAATGGGCATAACTCAGGTAGAGATCTCAAAAAACACCAGTTGTTGTTTATAATTTTCCTTATTTCAGTTTTAGCTCTATTAAAAGTTGTCACAAAACATAGTTTGTTTCTATCTATTTGTATATTACAGTCATTTGACAGATTCACAGTAGAGCTTCTATCACAATAAGGCTTAGTAACATCCTGTCTAGATTTTAACACATATTAAACAGTAATAGTAATACCATTAAAACATGTGGAGCATGCATACTACTATGATGTAAAAATGTATTCCTATGTGTTCATAGGTTAGTACTAGGCTAACTGTCCTTGTGAGCCATTTTAAGCCTAGCCAATTATCCCATGTGAGAATCAAACCCTGACCCTTGTGTTTGTAAGGTAAACAGCTTAACCATTATGCCCCCCTCCCCCCTCCATTATGTCACCCTCTTGTATGAACATTAGTACCATCAAATGTAATAGTAACATCAATTATAATTATTAAGGAGGGCGATAAAGGTGGCACCATTATTATTATGGACAAATAAATGTATTTGAATAATATGCTTTTATTTTTATCTGATATGAACACATTTTAAAGTTGTAAATAATGAGGATGTAGATAGATGTATTAATAATATTATGATGGCGATTTTTGATTTACAACTTATGAATGACATAAATATTGAATTATTCAAATATTTTACTGTCTTCAATAGATTAATTCGAAAGCGCTTATCATTTGTGAGCACCCAGGGACTTTTATCTTCTTACCTTCTTTTGAACTGGAACCATTAAATTCATTTTAAAATGGACATTGGATGTATTTTGTGGATTAGTTTGTCAGCAACTTTGTTCAAATATTTGGATACTTAGCGTTAGCCTTGGTGATTCATCTGTCCTAGTTTGTGCTTTTGTTCTTGATTTGGCAGTTTCACCACAGCAGTTGGAAGATTCTTTTCATAGGAATTTAAGAAGGGGTGATATAAATAATGGGTTAGAAATTAAAGAATATGAATGGATTATACATTTATGTGCAGTTATGTCTCCAGGTTTAAACCAAACAGTGTCATTAAAACCAGTTTTGAGATATAAGCAAATGTGCCTGCAATAGGCACTTGTGTTTTTTAAATGTTGACTGATTTTAAATTATGTGTTAATTATTTAATTGATTGGCTGCATGTGATTAATATATAAATGACAATTGTATGTTAAATTTCCCATTCACTGATGAAGGGTTTTTAAACCTGAAAGCTTTGCTCTTGTTTTATTAAGCATAACTGCTGAAGTTTTGCTTTGCTTGGTTCATTTTATCTTGGAATATTTGGTCTGTCCTATGGACTAAAGCTTTACTCTGCACATATCTTGGTTATTTGGAGAGGTACAATCTATGGCCCCCAATACTTCAAGGAAGTGTGCTTCTGCACGAAATTCCTACATGGATCTTTTTGTCTCCTGTAGAGTGCATGTAAAACAAATGTGATCCCTTGCATGTAGTAGTATTACATTTAAAAACTGATTCTAGAGGTGGATGCCTGTGATGCCCCTAATATATCCCCTGTGTGCATACGCCCCTAATATATCCCCTGTGTGCATCTGGAAAGTAGCAGTAGCTAGTATACGTAATGCTAAACATGCCTTTGTATCCACTGGTATGGGTTCTCCATGATTTCTCTGGGGCCTGAGGTCGGAGGAGGGGCAGAGGTTGCATATTTCCACCAGAGTTTCCTTGTCTGCCCTGTATCTCTCAACAGTTTCTGTGACATGCAGTCCATGATAAGTCAAACAGGGTTTAAACACCCTTATTCTTCTTCTTGCTTGAGGCCTGGTAACAGCAGCAGCATCCAGATTTAAAGTCTGTTGCATGTGCAGCATAATAACAGCAGAAGTAACCCCTGACATGCTTTTTTTCTTAACTGTAATTGTGCTGCATTCTGAAGCCTACCCTTAATGTACACAATTGCTTTATAGCTTTCTGAACAGCTCTGTCATGTTGGATTGCTTAATTGACACGTACATTGTCTCTTTATGCTGTCATTATTATATTCTGCCACTTTTCTGGGTTTGACAGTTCTGTACATTGTGGAGAGTTGTTTAATGAATATCAAATTATGAGTGAAACCAACATGACAGCTACACATTGTGTTGCTGTTAATGAATCCAGTCCAGTATGTTATGAAACAATCTGCAAGTCCTAGCCTTACAGATAATATTTGCCATAAAACTGATCTGCACTTCAGTTATACTTGTAACATCATTAGATACAGTGTATCAGTATGCCTCAGAATACTATGGAACTCTTGAACCTCTTAATTAATTTACATGTTTTAATATACCATTTTAGCCATCTATGAAATAACCATATGTGTTACCCCCCCCCATTTTCTATGACTTATGATTGTGTGGTGTAGCTTTTCAAACTCTTGCGTAGTCTGTTATTCTAACCACTTATTTTATCTTACTTTTATTGTATTTTTTTTCTAGAGTTTTTTCTCCCTGGTCCTCCACTGAATATTGTCTATAATCCAGTTGGACATTCTGGTTATCAAAACACAAACAAACAAGCAAACAGACAAACAAATCACTTGACTGAGATATTCAAATGCTTACTAAGGAGAGGCTTAAGACTGTAAACTATGACAATGCAATATAAGTAGTGACCACGGTATATAATATTACAGCTGCTCAAAAACGTATATTTTGTAAACCATATGCTATCTATAGAAAAAGGATGCTGAACCATCTGTGCTTTTCTTGGGTTTGATGAATGCAGTTATACAAAAATATGCATATTAAACAATGTAAACTACTCCGAGCTATTCCACATACATCTCATAACCCAATTCATGATGGGTATCAGCAGAATAAACTCATGTTACATCATTAATGGACTAGAAAATATGACATCATACGTATACAGTCTATATTGTCATGGTCATTCCACAAAGATTAATCTTAAAGGTGGAACATGAGCACCCCATACCTCTGGTTGCCAATAATCATAATATGACAAATACTATGAGATTGATGCATTAATGGCAAATTTCATGGAGCAAACTGTGGACACCTCATTCTAATTTGATTCACTCCAGATGCTTTATAGATACAGTCTGTTAAGCACATAAGAGTAGTTTCAGTGAATTAACATCTCCTAAAACCAGGAAGAAAGTCACATTTCAGCTTTTTACTCTCAAGAATGAGTATTAGTTAATTATTGATTTTTTAAAATAGTATTTTAGATAGAGGTGGCAATAATACAATGTCTTTATAGTTCTGAATATCACCTGAATTACACATTTTAAATAAAGATCATAATACAGAAACTTTCCGTTGGTCAAAGAAATAATTTGCCAATATCGAAAAGATTAATAAATTTGTATTGGTCAAACTTAAAAATAATGATAATGATTCTAACGTTAGAAACCTTAAGTCAGTCCATCATGCACAGGAGGCAAGAAGGCACATTTTACTTCTTATCATGGCTTGAGCTTCAGATAAAGACAAGGAAACACTACCAAATGATTTTTATCCAGAATCATTTTTGTAAGAGTTACCAGTATAGGATTAACCTTTTTTTAACAAAGAGTTATCAACCTTTCTTTTTGTAGAGCATTTTACTAAGGAATTTTTACATTTTTTGTATTATTTCCAGGTTTATTTAAATACAGTGTTAGGATATGTTTAATCAGTATACTATTCTGTCTTAAAATTTGATCATAACTTTATGGAAAAATGGACTCTATTTTTTGGCCTTGCCCGAGTTTCACAAAGAAAAGCAAACTAGTCCATTAATAAAGGTTTTTAATCCATAAGTATATGTAATTTCTCCTTAATATTATCATTATGGCAAACTGTTTAATCAATGGGGTGATGCACCTAGTATGGGGTATAACAACATACAATATCTTACTCCTTTGAGTACTTCCATGAATCACAACAACCTTGGCTATGGTAGTTTGAGGTGTACCAAACCTGCCGCAATGTGCACAATTTTCAGAAACAGCACTAGCACATATTAAAACGGTGTTTCTTGTCCTTATTGTGAGCTACTGATAATAATGAGAAGTGTCCAAAGAGGAAAGCAATGTAGTTTTTTAAAAAAGTGTGTGTGCAACCATCCTTTTGCTCACAGAAGTAAGCTTTCTTTTTTAATGAAGTGTTTTTGTTTTTCAGTACAAATGTTTCTACACTAGAAAAAGAATAAAAATACGTATCATCATTTTTCTCTCTCAGAATATATATTATTTTGATGGACTGCTGGTGAGATATTACCAGTAATGTGTGAAATGTTCTTTCTAATTTGTAATGAATTTTATGTAGTATATACCTCCCTGGGGGGAGTAAAGGGGTCTGAGTTTTTGTTATTATTTTCGTGCTTTCTGTTTTGCATCTTTAACTTTTCTCAGCTGTCAGAAATATGGGCATTATTCCAGACCAAAAATGCATAATTCTAGGCCTTAATATTGGATATTTATACTGAAAGTGTTAAAAAAACAGCAAAATGTAAAACCTATCTTGCCTCCATAGTGAAAACATGTTTACTTCAAAACATATTTATTCAGTGCCATTTACACCACATGTGCTAAGTCCACAAGCATGCACATTTTAGCATAAAGAGATTAAGAAAGTAATGCCGCCTCTCACAGACAGGCCTCCAATTAATGAGCATAAACCATAGTATCTAAGGAGACAGAAAACAGAATAAGTAACAAAAAGTGTTGAAAGTGCTAATTCAAGTCCAAAGTAAATAGAAGAGTATTGCATCAAAAGGATTCCACCTTTCTAAAAGTAATATACTCTCACTAGATACAATAGCAGGCTACTCCTCAGAAGGTATTAATTATAATTCTAAATTAAACACACTGAAGTGTAACATACTGCTGTGTACACAATCTTGGATAAAGGTATGCTCATGAAATACATCATTACATATTGTCTCTCTACATTTAACGTTCATTATTTATAACATGAGTATTTTTAAACATGTTGATTGTAATCACTACAAAAGCAGCCTGCCGTACAATACAAATGTGTAGTCAAGGTGAGTTATCCATCTGTCTATTTATCTATCTGCTTCTCTTCTGTCTACTTAGGTTGTTTGTATTGCCATTAATGAAAGCACCATAAAACATGGGTAACTCAGATATGAAGCTATCACAAAGACTTGCAACTGGGTGTATTGTACAGAGGATTGTTATCCGGCCTTCGATTTTAACTGGCTCATTATTTGTTTGGGGCATGGGCGCCAAGGAATTCACAACGAGAATTGTACTTCTTTGTAGTATATGGAGCTTTATCTACTCCGTATACTACTAGTTACAGAAGAAAAAAAACACTCAGTGTTTTGCAAGCTTTTAAAGCCATGTCAGAAAGTCAATGTAACACGCCTTGATGAGCATTGTCAGAAAGGCAGAGCAAAATACAAATCCTGGATATTAAACCACCTCAATCCCCTAACTCAGAAATACTAGTCTCTCACCTACATCTAAACACAAATAAGTGCATTATCAGTATAGCTGCCTACATTCCACCTGGCAACAATTCCCTTATAACTGAAAACCGTCTCTACTGGACGTCTTCCACATATAACCAAGAAACACATGTCTTAGGTGACTTCAACCTAGACTGGTCCACCTGTAGCTCAGAATCCCTACTAACTTTATTAATCTCTTTGGATTCTCACAACTTATTTCCACTCCAACCAAAATCAACAAACATACTAACAAGCATCCCATATTAAACTGGATTCTCACCAACCAGTGAAACATATGCAACCAATTCGGCTTCCTCCCAGACTCCCATAGTGACCACATGCCCACCTACTATCTTAGACAAATAATAAGCCTAGCTAAAACAACCATATATAAATATATCCACAGTAAGAGACACTTCTCCATAGAAACCTTCAACTCCATCCTAAAACAATCCAACTGGACCCCCTTAAAACACTTTATTCTACATGATGCGGTCCAATGCTTCAATAACTTATTCCTTAACACACTTAACTCTATGGCCACAATCAGAAGAAAGCACATCAAAGCAAAACAAAATCAATGGCTAAGGACAGACACACTAGAAATAATAAAGCAAAGAGATAGAGCTTGGCTGCACTATCAATCAATCATCGAAAATCCAAACTTCCTTCCAAAAGTACTGCCAGCTAAGAAACCTAACCAAAACACACATTAATAAGAAGAAATTGCCCTACCTGCTCATAAGGTACTAAAACTGTGGACCTGCCCTGTCCTGTTGGCCAGCAACCTTTTACCACTAACTGCCGTCTTCACCCCAAACCAAGGATTTGCCTCTTCTCTCGCCCTGTGAAACAGCCCCACAAGAACAACACAACTGAAGAAATTGCCCTACCTGCTTGTAAGGTACTAAAACTGTGGACCTGCCCTGTCCTGTTGGCCAGCAACCTTTTACCACTAACTGCCGTCTTCACCCCAAACTAAGGATTTGCCTCTTCTCTCGCCCTGTGACACAGCCCTTCAAGAACAATACAGCTAAAGAAAGTATGTGTTATACAAATTCTGTCAACAGAAGTAACATTGTTTAATTTATTGTAGCTCTTAAAGTATACTCCCCTGCTAGGGCGTCCAGCAGCCACTACCATCCTTTTCTACTTCCTAGCCCACTTTCTCACCTATACCCTTGTAAATACATAATATTCTTCCTTTCTCCTCAAATTCCAATTCCAATACCTACTACCTCCTAAAAGGAACTATTGTAGCTAATTTGACATTGAACACTAGGTTGTGCCTTTGTCCTAAAACTATCTTTTTGTCTTGAAACTCTTCTCTCAGGCACATAGTATCTCAAGTTCGTAGAGTTATGGTCCTACTCTATCCTTATATCTTCTTACTCTGTATCAGTTAACTATACTCCCTCTATCCCTACTATCAAGACTAACATCTCCCACCTTTCTCCACCTTACACTTACCTTAACAAACAACTCTCCACTGATTGTTCTCCTAGGGCTCACTCCTTCTGTGGGTCTACCCACTCTGTTCGCCCTGTGGGCTCACTCCGCTCAACTACCCTGCCCCCAAATTCCACCCTCCCCCAGTGCTTCTACATTGATACACACTAACCACACCCCCTGTCAATACAAGCAATCACATAGACCAACCCCTGAAAGTGCTACAGCCTACCTCCCATCATTCAATATCTATCAACACCCATCCCTGTATACTTACCTACACACTATACTTCTACAATGTCACCTAACACTACCTATATACACTTTAAACCCTTACTCCTACCATCACTTCTACCTATTTGAGCTATAACCTATCTACTTACTTTCTATGAATACCTCAACTCCCTCACTTTCATAACCCCATGAAACAAACCTCCACACCAACATTCATCATCCCTCATAGCCACAATTACACATCCTATCCACCAACGTATTTATAATCCAAATTTCATAGGCTCACTCACATCACATACTATAACCCTAGAGCTAGAAAACCCCAGAACCTAACATGTAAAGGATTAATACTCACTCTGGCAATACAAGTCCACTCTCTAATTGATGGTGATATACACCCAAACCCTGGCCCAAATTCTATCACTTCCATCAAGACTAGCACCCCAAATTCTATTAATGTACACCTGGGCAACAGTCCCTCCAACTCTCTCCTGATAGCCCATCTCAATATTCGAAGCATAAACAATAAGGTTGCTCACCTACATGCCATCATGGATGTACATTCATTGACATCCTCTGTCTCTCAGAAACATGGCTCAAACCAACTAAACAGGATACTACAGTTATTCCCCCTGGTTATAGCATCCTGAGACTGGACCGTAACTCTAAGAAAGGTGGAGGAGTAGCTATCCTATATAAATCTGAATTAAAAATCACCTCCATTGAGTCTAAACCTCCCCTAACTAGCAACACAGAAATTCTTATCTCTAAAGTTCAACTTAACAAATGTAAACCCAATTACATAATCTGTATTTACCTTCCTCCAGGCAACAATATCAAAACCTTAGAGGCTATCCTAAGTTGGCTGTCCACCACCTACCCACAAGAAACCAAAATTCTTGGTGACTTTAATATAAACTGGATGTCTTGCACAACAGAACAGCCTTCTACCCACATCAGCCTACATGGTTTTATACAAACCATTACAGTCCCCACTAGAACCAATAAACATAATAATAATGACAGCACCCTAGATTGGATTCTCACAAACAGTCAAAACCAATCTTACAAAGCAGGGACCCTCCCAGAAGATATAAGTGATCACTCACTCACCTTCTTAATCAGGTATAAGACTGATACCCCAAACCCAACCATATATAAGAAAATAAGATGTAATAAAAATTTTAACCCTGACAGCTTTCAAAAAGAACTTGCAGCTTGTGACTGGTCACCCCTGAAACACCTACCATTAGATAAATCCATTAAATACTTTAACTATAAATGTTTAACCATTCCAGACTACCATGCCCCAACTCGTATAGTAAGAAGTAGGTCAAAACCAGCCCCTTAGCTCATCAAAACTACCAATCAACTAAAATTTAGACAATTAAGAAATGAAACTAAAAAATCTATATTGTCAGATAAAAGAAACTTTTACTGCCACATCCAACAAACCCACCAAAATAAATCTCAAAAATTCTGGTTAGGTATAAATAAACTCTTGCACCCAGGTCGCTCAATCACACCCACCCCCTCAAGCTCCAATCTCCTCAGCTCTAACCAAATTGCCAATTCTTTTAACACTTTCTTCACATACATCATTCAATCTTTGGCCAATCAGCTGTCCCCTGACACTGCATATCCTTCCAATATTATCCCTAACAGCCCCCCAATATTTAAATTCCAGCCTGTCCCTACATCCTTTGTCTGCACCCTTATCAAGAAACTTAAACCCACCACCCTCTCTGCAGATCTACTACCTGCAGAATACCTGCAAAAAGCAGCCAAAGCTATAGCCTACCCCATATCCATCCTCATTAACAGAACTTTTTCTGAAGGAACTATTCCATCTATCTGGAAAATCTCACATGTCATCCCCCTGCATAAAGGTGGTAATTCCAAAGATTTTTCTAACTATAGGCCTATAGCCATATTATCCCCTCTGGCAAAAATCATGGAGAAGTGCATTCATAAACAGCTATTAAACCACCTCCTAGAAAACAACCTACTAGCTACCTGCCAACATGGATTCAGACCATTTCACAGCACCTCTCCTGCTCTTCTTTCCTTCACCGATGATGTCGTTAATAAAAACCGTAATAGTAACACTCTATCCTCAGCCCCACCGATGTCATTAATAAAAACCGTAATAGTAACACTCTATCCTCAGCCCCACCGATGTCATTAATAAAAACCGTAATACCAACACTCTATCCTCAGCCCCACCGATGTCATTAATAAAAACCGTAATAGCAACACTCTATCCTCAGCCCCACCGATGTCATTAATAAAAACCGTAATATCAATACTCTGTCCTCAGCCCCACCGATGTCATTAACAAAAACCGTAATAGTAACACTCTATCCTCAGCCCCACCGATGTCATTAATAAAAACCGTAATAGCAACACTCTATCCTCAGCCCCACCGATGTCATTAACAAAAACCGTAATATCAACACTCTATCCTCAGCCCCACCGATGTCATTAATAAAAAACGTAATAGTAACACTCTATCCTCAGCCCCACCGATGTCATTAATAAAAACTGTAATAGTAACACTCTATCCTCAGCCCCACCGATGTCATTAATAAAAACTGTAATAGCAACACTCTATCCTCAGCCCCACCGATGTCATTAATAAAAACCGTAATAGTAACACTCTATCCTCAGCCCCACCGATGTCATTAACAAAAACCGTAATATCAATACTCTGTCCTCAGCCCCACCGATGTCATTAATAAAACCCGTAATATCAATACTCTGTCCTCAGCCCCACCGATGTCATTAACAAAAACCGTGATATCAATACTCTGTCCTCAGCCCCACCGATGTCATTAATAAAAACCGTAATAGCAACACTCTATCCTCAGCCCTC
This sequence comes from Protopterus annectens, assembly GCF_019279795.1. Taxonomy (NCBI): domain Eukaryota; kingdom Metazoa; phylum Chordata; order Ceratodontiformes; family Protopteridae; genus Protopterus; species Protopterus annectens. The sequence goes on from NC_056729.1 coordinate 1,018,082,548, forward strand.
TTCATTGATCTGTCAAAAGCCTTCGACATGGTCAACCACCAGCTACTCATAAACATACTTAGCAACTTCTCACTGGATCCACTTGCTATACAATGGTTCCAGTCCTATCTAAATAACAGGCAACAGGCTGTACTATGGGAGAATAACTTGTCTTCCCACCTACCAGTTGCCCTTGGTGTCCCTCAAGGCTCCATATTGGGTCCTCTCCTCTTTTCTATTTTTACTAACAACCTACACTTGGTATTACTACAAGCCACCTGTATCCAATATGCGGATGATTCCACACTAATATGCTCAGCCTCTTCACTATCACAACTTCATTCCCTAACCCAAAACATGTTTAACACAGTAGAGAATTGGCTTCTTCAACGATGTCTCATCCTGAACCCAAAAAAACCCAAAAATGCTACTATTTACTCCCACCTGCAAAGCCCCCTCACTGCATTTCGCAGTCACATCTAGCAATGGTACAATCATATCTCCGGACTCTACTACAAAACTACTTGGAGTACTAATTGACAACAACTTCACATTCAAGCCACATATTAAAAACACTATAAAAACAGAAAACAAGAAACTAGGTTCCCTCTATAGGATCAAACCCTTTCTTACCCCACTAGCCAGGACCACCATTGCCCGGACCTACCTTATCTCAACCCTACTATATGCATCCCCTATCTATACCAAACTATGCAAAAGCAATCTGAACAAGCTGGCTAGCACTTACAATGATATTGCCAGATTTGCAACTGGGTCTACCTATAGAACCCATCATTGTAACAATCTTAATCAACTAGGGTGGTTAGAATTGCCAAATCTTATTCTATCAAACCAGCTAACTATTGCCCATAAGATACTGTTTCATCCTACAACTACTCTAATACTAACTAATCTAACCACCCCCTATAATAACCTTAAGACCCTGCGCTCATCAAATAAATTAATGGTAAAGATAAGTAAAACCAAGAATCTGGCTGGAGACTCTCTATTCTCTAACACAGTGGGTAAAACCTGGAACTCTCTCCCTACTGATCTAACCTCCCTACCTTCAACTACCCTATTTAAATCCAAACTCAAACCATACCTTAAACCACACTGGCTATGCCCCTGTGCAAACCCAGACTAACTACCTCCACTGTCTCCAAACACTAATCTTTTCACTCACACAAACTAACTATTCTTTTTTTACTAACATTATTGTTTGTATAACCTTTTTAAAGATGAAATAGTGCTCAATTTCACTTACCTCATATTTTGTTGTATGTATATCCATACGTGTTATGTAGCTTAGAAGATTTTTTCCTTACTCTTAAGCTAAAATGTAATATACTAGTACAATTTGCTAAATTTTTGTAATGTACTTATGTAATTGTGATTCTATTCTGAAATGTGGAGCTTTTCTCCCCGGGCCTCCACTGAAAATGGACATATATCCAGTTGGACTAGCCCGGTCAACAAATGTAAAATAAAAATAAATAAAAAACATTAAGAATGAAAAAATCTTACTACACACTACTCTAGCAAAAACATCAAAACAACTGTCAGACATTCTGGGCCACCATTAAGCAACTCTTAAACCCAGGACAAACCAAGACCACCATCCCCAACCTCCCCACTTCCACAGACAGCACAGCAGCGCAGTTTAACTCTCACTTTATAAACTCCATACAGTCCCTGCTAAACAATAATAATAGCACTTAACTAAGTATTCCCAGTAACTCTACCCCTCAAAACACCACTCTCTTTCAAGCCCATACAAACTAGCTTAATAAAAAAACTCCTCCTCAAACTAAAAACACTTGCAGCAGACCAAGTACCCCCCCGAATTTCTAAAGTTAGCAGTAGTCGCTATTTCATACCTACTCTCCATACTCATTAACTTCTCCATCTCTGAACAATATGTCCTAAAATCTGCAAACTCTCCCACATAAATCCCCTGCACAAAGGAGGAACAGCCACAGAATTATTATACTACAGGCCAATTGCCATACTACCCCCGTAAGCAAAATTCTAGAAAAATGCATACACTCTCAACTAGTGACCCACCTACTACAAAACAACATCCCCTCTAGCTCCCAACATGGTTTTCAACCTAAACACAGCACCACTACCACCCTTCTTAACTTCACTAATTCTGCCAACCTGCTAAGAAACAGTAGCAACCACGTATCAGCCACTTTCCTAGATATGTCAAAAGCTTCTGACACAGTTTCTATCAAAAACTACTATATGGATTATCTGTAATTAATCTTTCCCACTCTGCATTCACATGGTTTCTTAGTTACCTGTCTGAAAGTCAACAAGCAGTCAAATGGCTGGATGAAATCTCAACCCCGCTGACTGTCTCTGCTGGTGTCCCACAAGGCTCAGTCCTAGGCCCACTACTTTTTTCCATCTTTATTATTAAACTTAGTTCTGTATCCGAGTATGCCGCAACTGTCCAATATGCAGATGTCACCACAGCTCCCACCATCCCCAAACTCATGACTAGAACCTAAAATGCTTTCTCTGACATAGAGCAAATCTAACAGAAAATTAATTTTAAACCCTAACAACACAAAATTTATGCTATTCACTAATAACAGAGCCTCACTTCCCCCACCCCCATTTTACATCCTTGCCTTTGATAATACAAAAATCAAACCCGTTGACAATACCAAATTACTAGGAATCACTATCGACAACTCACTAAAATATGACAAACACATAGCACTCACCATAACAAAAGGTCCGCATTAAACTTGATATATAGAACTCAATTATTTCTCACTCCTACCATAAGACAATCAATTGCCAAATCATACATGCTAACTACTTTAATGTATGCTTCTCCCCTATTTTCATTAACCTTAGGAAATCTGATCTCTCCAAACTAGAGTCCTGCTGTCACAAAACAGCTAAATTTGCTACCAACCTCCCCAACTGAACACATCACTGCAGTGCCTTAAAACAGCTAAATTTTATTTATTTATTTTATTTTATTTGCAGTTGGTTTACCAGGATAGTCCATTGGGCCAAAAAGAACCCATTTTCAATGGAGTCCTGGGGAGAAAAGCTCCAAAACAAACATTACAAAAAGATTACATTAGTTTACAATTTCAATCATTTGTAGATTAGAGACAAATCTTTAAACAATGGTAACAAAAAGATTACAGCAGTTTAAAATTTAAATCATTTGTGGGTTACAGAGAAAACAAAACAAAGGTTAAGCAGTTACAGTGATAAGTTATGGGTTTTATTTTGTAGGAAAATTAAGATATAAGTAGATGAAATAAAGATCCTTGAGTTAAGTTCTGGATAGGAGCAAGCATTGCTGTTGTGTAAATATATAGTTCCATGAGTGGAATTGTAGGGATTGTCAAATGATAAGATGTTGTTACAGTTGGCTAAATTGGTGTTTCGTAATATATGATATGGTTGTTTGTAAGAGGTGAGGAATAGGCTATGAGGGGTGGGTGCAGGAGCATTCCCATGAGGATGTTAAATATGAGTGCAGTGATTTTTTAAAGGCAGGGAGGTTGGTGGTGGTACGGATAGAGGGAGGAAGTGAGTTCCATATGCGTGCCAGGGCATAGGATAGGAGGTTTTGTCCTGGAGAGTGAAGGGGTTTGTACAGTTCTATTAGGTTTTGGTTATTAGATCTTAGGAGTCTTTGTGGCATGTGCATTTTAAAGGTAGAGTTGAGAGAGGGACAGAGTGAGGGTTGAAAAATTAGTTTGTGAGCAAAAGTGAGCTGAGTATATGAGAGATAGTGAGGAAGCTCTAGCCAATTGAGTTTGTGCAGAGATGTACAGTGATGGGTAGATGATTTGTGGCTGGTGGCAAATTTGGCAATCTTATTATAACAGGAGGACAGTTTACTTTTGAGAGATGATTGTAGGTTTGTTAGGAGAGGGGCACCATACAGAAGAGAGGGGATGAGAAATATAGTAGCAAGAGTGATCTTTGCAGATGTAGTGAGGAATTTATTGTTACGGTACAGCATGCCGAGTTTCTGGTGGGTTTTTTTTATGTTTAGTAATAGGTGGCTTTTGAATCTAAGCTGGTCATCAATCTGGACTCCTAGTAGTTTGGTTTCAGATACTAGTTCGAGAGGTGTATTATTTTGGCTAGTGATGGAGAATAGTGTACTATCAAAGGTTGTGGTTTTTGAGGGGGTAAATACCATAAGTTTGGTTTTTGATGCATTGAGTGCTAAATGATTGTCCTTCATCCACTGTTCTGTGGTAGAGAAGGCATCTTGAGTTAGATGTAAAAGAGTGGGGATGGATCTGGCTGCACAGATAATTGTAGAATCATCTGCATATTGAATAAGTTTAGCATGGGGAATTGAATGGAAAAAAATCGTTTATGAATATATTGAAAAGGAGAGGGCCCAAGATGGATCCTTGGGGGACACCAGTGGGTGTGTTAAGGAAAGTGGAGATGGCTTTTTTCCACTTGACAGCTTGTTGTCTGTTAGAGAGATAGCTGGTGAACCAATTGAGAGAGGAAGGGGATAGGTTTAAGTTAGATAGTTTAGTAAGGAGAAGGTTGTGAGAGATAGTATCAAAGGCCTTAGACAGGTCAAGAAAGAGGGTAGATACAGTGGAGCCAGAATCTCTGTCTTTATTTACAGTTTCCAGGAAGGAAAGGAGGCAGTCATGGTACTGTGACCTGGTCTGAATCCATGTTGTGTGGAAGTTTCTTAAGCTGTTATCTAAGAGATAGGGAAGGAGTTTAGATTCATAGATTCATAGATTAGTACTAGGCTAACTGCCCTTGCAAGCCATTTGTAAGCCTAGCCAATTATCCCTTGTGAGACTCAAACCCTGCACCTTGTGTTTGTAAGGCAAACACCTTAACCATTAGGCCACTCTCCCAACCCAGTTGAAGATGGATACATTTCTCTAGGAGTTTTGATATAGGAGAGAGGATGGCGATGGGACGAAAGTTAGTAATATTGTTATTATTGCCTCCTTTGTGCAGGGGAATGATGAAAGCCCTTTTCCAGAGTTTGGGTACAAGACCTTCTTGGATAGACCGATTGATTAGGATGCTGATGGGGAAGGCAATGGCTTCGGCAGCTATGTTGAGGAAGGATGATGGAATGTTATCGGGGGCATTGGAGCATGGTTTTAGCTTTTGGAGGAGTTTTCTTATGGTAGAAGTAGGAATGGGTTTTAGGGAGAATGATGGGAGTTGGGAGGCTGGAGAAGAAGGGGGTGATGATAGGGAAGATGCAGCAGTAGGGGGTGAGGTGTTATTAGAGAAGGATGAGGTTAGCTTGGAAATAGAGTCTATGAAAAATGAATTGAATTGGGTAGCCAGATCTATATCTTGTGCATTTGGGTCTGGGCTTGGGTTTTCTGTTGAGCCAGGTTTTAGGAGGGTAGTGATGCCTTTCCAGAATTTTTGTGGATTGGTTTTGTGGTTGTTTTGTAGTAAGGAGAAATAATTCTGTTTATCAATTGTGATAAGCTTTTTAACTCTATTGCAAGTGTTTTGAATTCATTAAGGGTGGTAGGAGTTTTGTTTCTTTGGTAACTAGACCATGTTTTGTCTCTGAGTCGCATAGTGGTTTTGTGTTTTTGTTAGCCAGGGGGTGATTTTGTTACTTATTCTTTTGGTTTTATGGGGGCAAAACTATCTAGCAGTTTTAGGAAAGTTGTATTGAAGTGTTCAACAGCATTATCTAGGGGTAGAGTTTTTAGGGGGTTCCAGTTTATTGATTTTAGGGAGTCAGAGAAGGCTATTGGGTTGAATTTCTTTAGATAGCGAGTACTGATGTAGTTATGGGTAACTTGTAATGGAGATGGAAGACGTCTGGTGTAAATGGGAAGGTGGTCACTGAGGGAATTAGGAAGAGTTCCACTATCATTGTAGTTGTGAGGGTGAGAGACTAAGATCCAGTCTAGGGTACTTCCACTGGAGAAGTCTTTAGAGGGCCTAGTAGGGAGGTTGATGAGCTGAGAGTACTTATAAAGGTTGATGTTTAGGCGGTGTGTAGGTGAATGAATGGAAGACCAATTAATATTGGTGTCTCCCATGATAATAGTTTCATTGCTGATGTTGGTAGAAAGCCAGGATAGTATATCTTCAAGTACTGAGATATTGTCTCCAGGGGGGATGTAAAGTGACGCTATACAAATGTGTTTGTGTTTATTTAAAGAAAAAAGAGCTAGAACTAATTCTGCATTGGAGAATTGTGGAATGGGTTTGTTGTAGGGAGTAATGGATAGGGAGGATGAGTAAAGTAGAGCTACTCCCCCACCCTTTTTCTGTACCCGGTCTTTTCTGATGATGGAGTAGTTTGGTGGTACTATTTCAGCGTCTTTTATATGAGGTTTTAACCAGGTTTCTGAAATAGCTAGGATGTCAGGCTTGTTGTGGTGAAGCCAGGCATGAAAATTGGGGATTTTGTTAACTATGCTTCGGGCATTTAGAGAAGCTAGTAGGATAGATTTAGATGTAGGGTAAGTGGTGTTTGGGCCTGGGTTAGGTATATATCTCCTGATAGAAGTATGGTTGATAGGAGTTGGAAAAAGTTGGTGTGGTGTTTGGATTGTCTTATTTGTATCATGTGTTTTGTTGGGTTTATGTGGATATTGGAGGTTAGAGAGGAGCTAAAGGGTTTATAAGTAGAGATTAGTTTGTAGTTAAAAAATAGATGGGTCTTTATGGGATACAGTGCAGGGAGATTGAGGCAAATGAGTTTGAGTGGGTTGAAGGGAGTGAGCTGGTTGAGTGAAGTAGTGGTGTGTGAGTTGTGGAGTTGGGCTGGGTGAGGTGATAGATATAAATAAGGTTTAGTATTAGTAGTAGTTGGATTGAGATTGATGTTAATTTAGCAAGCATGTTGAGGCTGGTGACTTAGAATATGTAGTTTAGGTAGGAGGCTTAGGAATAGCTGTTGTGTTCAGTATGAAGGGTGGTATGAGTAGATGGATTATAGGGGGAGGGGGAAGATGATGGTGAAAGGGAGGAGTTTGTGAGGTAGAGAGGAAGAAGGTGGAGAAATGGGTGGGGTGTAAATGGTAGACAGGATGTAGGAGTGGTCTGCTAAGTATAAATGTAGATGCAGTGGGGGTGGGTGAGATTTGGGGGTAGGGTAGGGGAGCGGAGTGAGCCCGCAGGGCAAACGGAGTGGGTAGAAAAAGAAAATGGCAATGGAGCAGCTGAGGAGAGACAATCAGTCAGCAGAGCTGATTATGTTTGGAAAGGTTAGCAAGTCTAAAGTGGGAAGGAACACAGATAGGTGGGGAGGCTGTTATAGAACAGGAGAGTGTGATAAGTAAGAAAAAGGGTACAGTGTAAAGTGTTAGAGTAGTTCAGTTAATAGAAGTATGGAGTCATAATGGCAGAATGTGAAAGAGATAGGCAGGAGAAAAGCTTAGATGGGATAGGGGTGCCACATGCAGGGCAAAGCTGGTAATACAATCAACTATAATGGGGAGGGTAGGCTCTTGATAATTTAGGGGAGTGAGAAAAAAGTAGTAAGTGGGGTACTGAAGGTGGTGTAGGATATGTGTTTACTAAGGTAGCTAGGTTTAGGGGGTAAGAGGCTGCTGGCTGACTGGGCTCAGGACGAGCTTTAGAACCCCTGAAATAATAGCAGGCAGTAGTAAATGTTACAGGCAGGACATAGGTAACATACGTTTAGTTTCTTTTCCTTGAGAGAGGAAGCAGGGAGTAGAGGCTGAGAGATGACACCACGGTTTAATGTTGAAAGGGTCCTTTGTCTCCAGGTAGGTAGGTTCTTGGAAAATATAGGCTGGAAGGTAGGTTCTTAGAAATATATAGGCCGGAACAGCACAGTGTAGAGCAGGGTACTTGTGGGAGAGAGAGAGAAAGAGACAACAGTGGTGGTGAGTAGCAAGAAGCTAGCATTAACATAAGTATGTTAGTTAGTACAAAGTTGAGCGAAATAACAGTTAGACAATGTACATTCACTGTTAAGTACTATATTGCTAATTTCCAAGCAGGTTATATTCTGGAGGCTCAGTAGGGCTACATACAACTCATGAGCTCAAGGACATACTCAGTCAAGAATATTAAAAAACAGTACAGCCAAAATCAGGAACAATTCATAGAAATAAACAGGATTGCTATATTTTATCACTTGGTGAGAGTTAGGACTGGTAGCAGGCTCACCATTTACACTAGGCTTTGAACTAGGAGGCAGCACATTTATTAATATACAGCATGACATAAGCTTCCATGTGGTTAGCAAGATGCTAAAGGCATTACCCAGCCGCTTAAATAAGTAATTAGCTAGCGTAGTATAAGAAGATGTAGTCTCCAATATTCCTGCTGGGCGTGTTATAGCTTCAGCGTGGTCATATTAATTAAGTAAATATGTGTGTAATTAATAATACTTCTACTGTACACAATAAAAGATGGTAAGTTACCAAGCGTCCTAAATGTCATGGCACCCGTAGTGGTTGCATCAACTATGGCGTTTGATTGCGCACATAGGAGCCTCCACGTGGGCTACGGACTGCTACTACTCATACAGTGCAATTTGGGTATAGAGAGTAGAAACTGAGCTCTATATTAGTAATCTACTCTATCTTGAATATCGGAACTAGAAATTAGGCTGTAGCCTCCTATTTGTAATGTGGCCGATTCAGTCTAGAAAAATAGCTCAAAAAAGTACATTCAGCACCCGACTTGCAATTCAGACATTACAGGCTACAAGGTGTAGCTCAAAAAGGACAAACATCAGTAGCTGTAAGCCCTCGAGTGAAGCTAGCTCCACACTGTTACCGGCTATGGCTTCCGACTTGCGAACCCAGTTACAACTACACAATATAGTTCCAAAAGACCTACAGTAGATATTGAAAGCTCCCAAATAAAGCTAGTTGTAATTATAGTATTATAGCAATTATAGGCTAAAATTAACCTGAGGAAACAGAAGTCAGGGCAGGTAAAATGAGTCTGTTTAAGCCGCCGACTCGCTTGGCTCTCAATTTATAAAAACAGCTGTTGCAGGCTAAAGCTAGAAACCAAGCAGTAGAAACAGCTGCCGTTTTGGCTTGTAGGGAGTATCCGTGCTAATTGTTTTAGCAGGAACAAGCAGAGACGAAGCATATCATGTACTATTTAACAGGCAAGTCAACAACGGACATTTAAGTGTAGTCCAAACAATGCAGCTGTCTACGAAGCCTTTACCAACTTAATTCTGACCTCGCAAAGCCTTTTAAGATAACTGTTGTCAACATAAGCACAGAAACAACAATTCCGACCTCTCAAATGGCTAGAACTACCAAAGCTACTATTACTCAACCAACTTACTGTTGCCTGCACCATTATACATCAACCTGACAACTGTCCTTCCCTTAAAAACCTAATCCAACCATATTCTACCAACCTTACCCTTCACTCTTTCAATAAACTACTTTTAAAAGTTGCCAACTATAACTACAGCTTTGGTGACTCTCTGTTCTCTAACCAAATAGCAAAAACCTGAAATTCCATACCCCAACATATAAACACTACCTCAACTACCAGATTCAAACTTCTGCTCAAGGAACATCTATACAACAAGTGGCTATGCTCCTGCACTACCCCTGGATAATTCCTGACATGCCCCCATCCTAGCCACTCTCTTTACACAGATCCATGGATACAGACTATCTTCTCCATACAGTCTCTCAATACCCCCTTACCTAACTTTCTATTACTCCTAACAACATTTTAAATTATAATTATGTTTTTCTCCCTTGAATTGACTACTTGAAACCATGCCTATAATGTACTGCAACTGTTAATCACTGTCTATATCGTTCAATGATGTGTAAAACTTACGATGCTTTACAAATCTATGTATAATTATGGGGTCTATATCAGATTGTCAAAGTTTTCAAACTTCAAATCACTAAAGATCGAACTTTAGTGATTGAAGTCTGAAAACTTCAAACTAGTAAAAAAAAAAGTTTTGAAAACAAAAAAAAGAAACAAAAGGGTGTAAACAGGGGGGCAAGCTACCCTGCACCCCCCACACCCCTGGCTCTTTAAATATACCAATTCTGAGATCACACTACAGTGTAGGAAACAGAAACTTTCCGTTTCCGCACTGTACTTCACTGAAGTGTGATCTCGGAGTTGGTATATTTAAGTAGTGGGGGGTGTGTTACATTCTTTGTTTCAAAACCTTTTTTTAGTTTGAAGTTTTCAGACTTCAATCACTAAAGTTCGATCTTTAGTGATTCGAAGTTTGAAAACTTTGACAATCTAATATGCACCCATAATTATTTATAATACTTATGATGCTTTTCAAATCCATGTATAATAATGCATGAAACATATAATTCTCTACTAGTCTATGTCTTCTTGTGAACCTAATATACTGTATGAAGCTTTTCTCCCTGGGCCTGCTGCTAGCCAAGCTGAACATTCCCGGTAAACAAATGGAAAATAAATTAATAAATAAATAAATGGTGTCTTATGTTAAGGAAAGCCAGTAACAGAATTCTGCCACTGTTGTTTGCTGGCCAATACTGGCAGGTTTATCTGCATAGCATGATACCCGATCTTAACAACTGAAGCAGGGATCCTTATCAATTGTTAAGATCTGGTATAATGCTATAGAAGTGCTTAACTGATTTGTCTTTTTCACTATATCACTGTGCTTCATGTACTACATATATGTTATGACTAGAAAATATGCAGCAGATGAAACATGCCTAAAGCAACGAGATCAACAGCAACTATGCATAACATAGACCTCCATGTGTACAGAACAGTAATCATCACTGCATAAAGCTACAAAAGTTAACAGCACACACACAATATCTGTTATGTACATATGGTATTAAAAGGCATAAAAACACAACATTTGTTAATTATAACAGGAGCTACACAAAGCAATTTTACATTGATAAACGATAAGTACACTGATAGTCTTATTACATTCCAAGAAATTGCAGATGTGAAAGCTGCAAATAAATGTCTTTCATTAAAACTCTATAGCATGATTCATGTCTATTACTTTCCCACTATAATGAAAATAAGACAAAAAAATTAGCGGATTATTATAGCAATAACCGACAACGTTGGTGTGGTATATTGAAGATTTACCCATAGTTGGTGTGGTTTAGCCTGAGTGATTAAATAAAGTCATCCTTGGGTAAATCTTCAATATACCACACCACATAGTCAATTATTGGTATTATACAATGACATTATTTAAGAAACAAATGCTTTTCTTAAATAATGTCTTTTCATAATGCCTCTGTGGTGCCCTAGGGCCTTCCTGATGTACTGCACATGTGTATGGGACTTGCATCCCCACACTTATGCAGTACATTAGTGCTATGTAAAGGAAGTAATGGAGAAAGGAATATCTCCGTTGCTTTTTTTTTTTTTATTTATTAAGAAAAAAGACACCAGGAGACTTTTAATACTCAAGAGAGATGGGACAGAGAAAATAAATGGTTAATCAGGTACGTTTCTTTATTTTTGCAGATTGTACCTGATTATCCTCTTATTTTTCTCCATGTTGTCTCCCTCGTTTATTTGAGGCCTTCGGTTCTGTAAACCTATTTAAAATAAAAAGAAAGAAAACTGAAACTTTTATGCGATATACTAATGAAAAAAAGCCCAGGTGACCGGACCTTTTTCTATTGGTATATTCTTGGATTTACAAAGGGCACACAGGTTGAGCTGACCAATCAGCGTGCTCCCTTCCAGATATTACTGACCAGTCATTGTATAATAGGAAGTACATGACAATTTTAATTTATGTAATGCAGCATCAGTGCACGACAGCAGATACACATTATACTGTACACATCTTTGTTATTATGTACACGTGACCATTGCATAACCTTAGTGAATTTGTTCCACTGACAATGAATATACATGTTGATTTTCTGGTAAGAACAGCAGTGTGCAACATGTGATAATATTACTTTACTTTATTTAGAATAAAATAGTTGTGAATCTATCTATTTATCTATATGAATATATCATCAAATCTGGGTCTCTACTACAGGAGGTTTATGGTATTGCACAGTGAACACAAGCATGGTTGGGTCTTCCTTGCTGTTTTTTCTGAATGGTTTATCTGTATGATTGTTTTACCCTTTATTTCGGATATTGTTTGGGATATTTTGCAGGCACCTTAATGTTTATGGACATAAGGCTTGGTTTTAAGCTCTTTATTCATAAAATATAGCCAGTCTATTTATACTGTACTGACGTGGTGAGAAAAAGCTTAAAAGATGGTATGTCTACAGCTGTATTGAATTGAATGCACCCATAAGTGCTTAAAAAGTAAAATACCATGGGCATTCAGAAACTATGTAGTTGAAACAGTGATGTGTCTTTAAGGGGCTATTTGTATCTGTCTGCAAAAATAAAAATGCATCTACCTAATGGAGCATAATCCAGACACTAGCTATCATTAGCATTTATTAACAATGTTATGATATTGTAAAACTGCAAACAATATTAAAGAAACATAATAATTAGCTTGCTGCATCACACATAACTTTAATCTATTCTTTCTCTATAAAATACAGAATGAGTGTCTATTATCTTTACAGCATGTTAGGAGTTTTCTCCTGTTTAATTGAATTAATTGCTTATTTCCAAATGCAGTTTGTTGCTCAATTCATGAACTGGTCTGATATAATATTAGTTTTGTGGTATATAATTGTATTTTTGTGTATTTGTGCTTTTCCAGGCAAAAACAACCTAAAAACAGTTAATCTTTGCTCTTGGTGTATTTTGACATTTGTTAATACATAGAAAATGACCACGAACATTTGTGACATTTTTTAACTTTTTTTTTTAAATATTATCCTCATAATTTGTAGAACTTCATTAGAAATTACCTTTTTACTTAAGGTGAAGCTTTTTCTTACCTCAAGGAGCCTCAAGACTTGTTTTGAACCGCTCAGAGTTCACCATGTTGGTTTTGAAACTACCTGGCCATTTCCTAAGTACACAGAAAGCATGAGGCATCTTTTCAGGGTTACACTCTTACTCTATATACCCTACTTCTGTCCACAATTGCCTGGAAATGCAGAAAATATTAAGGTTAGTTTTCACTATGTTAAAAATGTTCTTAAGTAGGTATTATATGTTATACAAAAACAGTTTTAACTTCTTTGTTCCAGGTTGCTTATTTAGTCTCAAAAAGGAAAAAAGAGAGAAAAGGCATACATTATGCATCTTACTCTGACACTAGTCACATTTATAATTTCAATTCAGTTTATTATTACAGCAAGCGATTACTTTGTTAAATCCTATTTATTTAGTCCTTTTCTCTTATGATGCATACATCTATGGCTTTATAATTATAAGAAGCGTTGGTTTGTAAGTTTAATAAGCTTTTAGAGGAAATTTCAATACAGTAACAATGACAGCGTGTGAGAATGCATGATAAATTTATAAAATATTCTATTTACTGTAACCTCAGTATTAACAATTATAGATAAGTTGAATTTAAGTTAACATTGTAAAGTTATATTCAGTATACTTATAACCTTAGTAATATGTATATAGCAATAGCTATTAGGTATAAATTAACTCTATCGTATTTCTAATTCTAACAGATTTGATAACTCCTTTAAGTATTTGCGTTGAGAATATAAGTTTGGGTATTTATGACTGCACTTTTGTTTTTAGAACAAAGCATGTCCTATGCAGATTATACTGATGAGATATAGTGATTCATATTTGTTATTTGAGGCTTTAACTTTAGCAATGTGCATATAATTTCCTGACTACTTTTCATTTATTTTAGTCAAAGCTTCCAGACTAGTTTTATTTCTGCTATGTATGTCTCATTTATAGAACTTACCAGAGCTGTTGGGTATGGCTATGAAGGTTCGGGAAAGCAGTCTGATTAATCCTAGCTTCCTCAGACTGGGAATTGTAATAGTTCCATGTTTGCTTTTGGGAACTATTATTTTATTCAATAATATGTTTTACAGTATCCTTTCTACATTTAGGTCTGAATATAGAATGTTTTCCATCACAGTTACAGCCATTTTTCTCTCAATTACACTACATATTTTTGTTCACAGTTGGACATCCTTAGATAATAGAAAGAACTATGCAAATAAAAAAATTGTCATTTCCAAAAAGTTTCATTTATTATCACCTCAATAACTTCTATATTTATTTATGTCTTTATTTTTAATTTCCTTAAATGTTGATGGTCTTAATAATCAAAGGAAAAGATCAAACCTGTTAAGGTATTCAAATGTCAATAAATCTCAAGTAATTTTTTTTATAGGAAACTTACTTTAAATCTACTGAAAAGGGTATTTGGAACCCTAATAAGTGCTCAATATTTGCTCACTCTTCATGTAAATCTAAAAGGAGGGGTGTTATGATTCTCTGGAAAGAAAATGTTTTACATCAACAAATTTGATATAAATTTGAAGATCCCAAGGGGCTATTAGCCATCATCATTTTAAAAATTAACAATAGAATTTGGACATTATTATATTTACATTGGTTTCCAGGGCTAGGAGTGTCAACCGCAAAATGTCACCTTGATTTTATAACTAATGTTTATAAAGGTAACCTTGTACTGGGGGACTTTAATTGCATCTTAGACAATCTAGATACTATAAGTAATTGTCCATTCAGGCTTACATCCACAGCAATTTTTTTTAAGAAATGGATTAACTCCCTCAACTTATATGATACTTTCATTTCTAAACATATTAAATCACTAAGTTTTTCTCACATTGATCATAGGTTCAAAACTCTAATGATCTATAATTAAAACTTTCCTCTTTTTCTATACTTCCTTGCCTCATATCTGAAGATGATTGCATCATACTGGACATGCAGTTAGATTTTACTAAGCTAGCTTCTATAACTAGAATACCAGTCTATATCACAAAAATCAAAGACTTTGGGCCGGATTCACAAAGGCTTGCATGGAGTCTAAGAGTAGAGTAAGACTCCATGCAGCCAACATGTCCACCGAGCGATCCAGGAACAGCCGGTAGGGGCGTGTAACAGAGCTCTCAAAACTAGTCCTACACGGACAGGGCTTGGATATGCAAATTACCTCAATTGCAGGCAAAAGCTATGCAAATGAGGTAAATTTGCGATCCAGGAAACCCGAACCTGTCTGAGTAGGAGTAGTGTTATTTGCAGAAATGTACTCAGTTGACAACTGAGTACGGTTCTGCAAATAGCAAAACGGAGCCATGACAGCTACAAAAAAAGGATGCATTTACAGGGGGAAGCATGCCAATGGCCAAAAATACGGCCATTGGCAATGTGAAGTGATGCAAAATAAAAATAAAATAACTTTTTTTTTCATCCCGATCTCCGGGGTTTAAGCGTAATCCAGTGCAATGCAAACGCGCTGTGCCCTAAAAACCAGAAAATCAGTAATTAAGATCCACAAATGTGGATTTTATTGCTAATATGAATTTACAGTGCAAGTGAATGGAAGGCTGAAGACAACATGGCTACTGAATAGAGGTTGCTAAGGGGGGAAACTCAGTCTAAGAGATGTAACCAAGCATTAGTAGGCAATCCTATGCAAATGAGGGTTAGGATAGTGAATCGCAAGTTTACATAGCAAATGAGCACAGTCAGTGGAGTGTAGGAGTAGGATAAGGGGAGTAACAGAGTAGAAGATAGGGGAGATCACGAGGGGGGCATGTATGAAAGAAGTGAAGCTCATTGGAGCTGAGTGGCATGTGTCAGGTGACATTTACATATCACTGAAAGAGGTGTGTCAAAAGGTAGGCTAGGTAAAGTAAAAAAATTGAAAGTGTATGCCATGGATAACACCAATGTTTTTTGCTGAGCGTGCATGCGCGCGTGTGCGTGCCAGTAAACCTGAGTAAGACAGTGTGCGCACGTGTTAGCGTGTGCGCACGTGTAAGATGGAGTAAGCATATGTAAGGCTGTGTAAACAGTTGCAAGCGCATTTGCGCCGGTGTGCTCGTGTTTTAACAATAATAAGCAAGTTTTAGTCCGTGTAAGCATGTGTGTGCGCGTGTTAGCTGCTGTGCGCGTTTGGGCTTATGTGCGCGGCACTTCCCTCCTGAGGAAACAGAAAGGAAAAACAAAGCACACCAAATAGTAGGAAGTTACCAGGGAGTACTAGCAGAGCTAGCAGGTGAAAACAATCAGAATCAGGCAAGTACACAGGCAGTACACTAGCCCAGCCCAGCCCAGCACTTAAAACTCTGCAAACAACAGTCCATTATGTTTCTCTCAAGAGACACTGCAACACTGCAGTAAGCTAATAGATGTGAAAACTGAAAAAGCTTTACTGAGACAAAGAAATGTTAGAGGCTGCCATTGCTGTTATAAGGCGACATATGCAACATGCTGAGGGTGGTGATAATGCAAATGCTGCTGGACAACCCACAGTGAGGAGACAGAGAAGAGTGTACAGGCCCAGGGTAACCTACCAGGGGCTACATGAGCTGGAGATAGTGGAGCACTATAGAGTGGACAGAGACCTCTTGCAACAAATTGTTGAGCTGTGCAGGCCATGCCTCACACACAGAACCAACAGAGGGGAACCCATTCCAGTGGAAACCAAGGTATGTGCTGGCCTAAGAATATTAGCAACAGGTACCTTCCAGAGACCAACTGGTGATATGATGGGGATATCACAGGCATCAGCATCCAGGGTACTGCACCAGTTCCTGGATGCCATGTCAGCACATGTCGGTGATCATGTATATTTCCCCAATTCCTGTGAGGAATTGGCCAGCAATATGTGTCGCTACCAGCAAATAGCGGAATACCCTGAGGTAGTGGGTGCAATAGACTGCACGCACATATGCATCAAAGCACCAGCCGGTTATCGGGGTAGGGTCTACTTCAACCAAAAGGGCATCCCCTCCATCAACTGCCAGGTCATGTGTGATGCCCAGGGCATAATACTGAATGTGTGTGCTGGCTGCCCTGGAAGCTACCATGATTCCCATATCTGGCATCTGACACAGCTGTACCAGACATTTGCCAATGGGGACATCCCACATGGTCACCTAGTGGGGGATGCTGGCTATGCACTGGAGCCGTGGCTGATGACACCCATCAGAAACGGACACACACCTGAACAGGAACGCCATAATGAGGCACACGCACAAACACGAAATTTAATCGAGCATGTGTTTGGGCTGCTCAAGTCATGGTTCCGGTGACTGGACACATCTGGTGGAGCCTTGCAATACTCACCAACTACATGTACCCAAATTGTCATGGTATGTGCTATGCTACATAATATGATCCTGCAAAAACAGCTGCAGCAGGATCAGCATAGGCCTGGGCCAAACAGCCCCCCACCATTGCCAAGGCCATCACAGGCAGAGCGTGACTCGGAGGAGGAACAACCTGAGCCTGCCCCAGTAGGCAGAAGGAGGTGTGCCCAGTATACTTTGGCCTTGGCAAAGAGGCAATGTATAGCACATACACTGGCTCAGTAGGAACCTTGGAAATGATACCTCTCTCTGACTCTCACATAGGGATGCCTAAGTTGACACCACCTGCTTCCAAACATGTATAGGGAGTGTAGTATGTGCATCCGACATAGCCAGCCCTGCAACACCACCTGAGGCATGATTGCCATGTGTTAAGCAATATAAAGCAGTGCTAAACAGCATTTACCATCATGTAGTATATGTAAAGAAAATCGCACACACCAACTAGCACAACTGTGGTCAATGTTGAGTAATATTGGGCAATGTCCAGCAATGTTGGTTAATACTGAGCAATGTTGGACAAGCTGGGTCTAAGTATATGAAGGTCTCTCCAAACACCATTATATTGGGTGACTTCAACTACCCAAACATTGACTGGGAGCAGTACTCAAAGCCTAACACCCTAGCCCAAAGGTTCCTAGAATTTATAAACTCATATGCTATGGAACAACTAGTCACCACCCCCACAAGAGGGGATAACATACTGGACCTGGTCATCACCTACATGGGGACTCTATGCTCCATACCAGAGGTATTCCCCTCATTGGTAAGATCAAACCATAAATCAATTCCACTGGATATCCACATCCCGATCCCACCCACAGCCCAGAAAACCACAGTGAAAAACTTCTCAAAAGCTAATGTCACACTTCTCAAAACCGAGGTGGTATCCTTCAAGGTCCCCGGGCCAGTGGAAGGTATGGCTCAAACTGCACAATCCTTTATAAACGCATTCTATGGACACCTTCAGGAATGCATGGATCATGCTATCCAAACAAAACCAAGACCCAATCATCCAAAGGCAGGCGTCCTGCCTGGTGGACCCGAGCCATAAATAAGCTGTACAACAGAAGGAGGATGCTACTACATGATAGAGCAAAATCCCTAAAAGGGAACACAACTCTGATCAGTACTAGCAAAAAAAACTACGATCCCTCATAAAATCATCCAAGGCCAGCTTCGAGAGAAAAATTGCACAGGACACTAAAGATAATCACATGGCCTTCTTTAGTTATGTTAGGAACCTGGGTGGCAACTCCCAGATATGCTCAGAGTTGGTCCAAAATAACAATAAATACACTGAATCCACAGACATTGCCAACATCCTGGCAGACAGGTTCAGTGCAAACTCCCCCCCCTTCCCCCCCAAAGAGAAAATATCTATCCCAGCAGAGTGCTGCCTCCCTGACATCTCAGATGCTCAGGTGAGAGCCACCCTCTCCAAAGCAAAAAACACAGCATCAATGGGACCAGATGGTGTCCCGGGCTGCGTTCTACACGAACTCCAAGAAGAGCTAAACCCCCACATAAAGCTGCTGTTCAATCTCAGCCTTACTACCTGGACCTCACAAAAGCCTTTTATACAATACCCCACTCGGTCATTATAGATAAGCTCACCAGCTTAAATATAAACCCCTATGTCACTAGATGGGTTGCAAACTGGCTCAAGGACAGAACCCACATGGATAGAATTGCTGGAGCCATGTCAGACTCCAAACCAGTTACAAGTGGCATCCCACAAGGCTCAGTCCTGGGACCTCTCTTGTTCGGTATATATTTCTCGGAGGTACAGGCCAACACGGAAGGACTGTGGCTGACCAAGTTCGCAGATGACTGCAAACTGGGTGCCATAATAGACTCTCCAGCCGACACAAGCATCCTCCAAAAGGGCCTCATAGAAACAGACAACTGGTGCCAGAGCCATGGCCTCAAGCTAAATGCCAAAAAGTGTATAGTCATCCCTTTGGCAAAAACAAAGTGCCCACAAATTACCACATAGGTGGTAATCCATTAAGTACAGAAGAAGTAATTAGGGACCTGGGGACCCAAGTTGATAGCAGTCTCTCATTTGACAACCACGTTGCCAAAGTGGTTAGAAAAACATTTTATATAGCCCACCTAATCATGAAGGGATTCACATCTAGATCAGGGGAGGTCATCGTGCCTCTTTACTCATCCCTCATCAGGCCCATAATTGAGTACAATGCCCCTTTTGGGATGTACCTTACCAGACACCTGCAGCAACTGGAAAGACCCCAAAAGTACCTCACCAAGAGGATCAAAGGGCTCAAACAGATTCCATATGCTGCCCGGTTAAAGAAACTCCAGCTCTACTCAGTGGCATACTGCCTGTTCAGGGGCGATCTGTGCCTGACATATAAAGCCATGTCCAACCCGGAATTAATGGACATGCTGCACCTCAGAAAATCCAAATCCCATCGAGCTATGTGCTCGAAAGACTTGAACCTCAGCACTGAAATAAATGGGACATGCTGGAGGGACAGATTCATAAACCAGAGGCTCCCTTCACTCTGGAATAAAATCCCAGTCCAGGTTAGGCAGAGTCCCTCATTGACTCTCTTCAAGAGGAATCTTAATGAGTGGATGGGAGATTGTAGGTTTAACCCGGGTATCACTTCTGTGTCACTGTTAGACAGATGCACAGTATACTAACCTCGAAAAAGGGCATAGCAAAATTAATTTAAAATGGGTGGCGAAAGCCAAACACATTCTGGCTAGGCTTATAAATGCCCTAGGGCAGATAGCCTAGTATGAACCTATGAACCTATATGTACCCAAAGAATGGCGTACAGCAACAGTGGTCCCACTCCACAAAGGTGGCACCTCTACCGACCCTGAAAACTATCGCCCCATAAGCCTGACTAGCCCGGTCTGCAAAGCTATGGAGAGGATCATCATGGAACTCATAAACAAAGACATTGGGGACCTACAGACACTGGAACCTACCCCAATTTGGCTTTGTTAAGGGAAGATCTTGCCTCTTAAACCTGGTCGATTTCTTTGAAACAGTCACCAAGGCCATTGATGAGTGGAAGGTAGTCCACACAACCTAACTGGACCTCGCAAAAGTCTTCGACACAATACCCCACTCGGGCATCATAGATAAGCTCTCCAGCATAAATATAAACCCCTATGTCATAAGATGGGTTGCAAACTGGCTCAAGGACAGAACCCACATAGTCAGAATTGCTGGAGCCATGTCAGACTCTAAACCAGTTACAAGTGGCATCCCACAAGGCTCAGTCCTGGGATCTCTTGTGTTCGGCATATATTTTTCGGAGGTACAGGCTAACACAGGAGGACTGTGGCTGACCAGATTTGCAGATGACTGCAAACTGGGCGCCATAATTGACTCTCCAGCTGACACAAGCATCCTCCAAAACAGTCTCATAGAGATGGATAACAGGTGCCAGAGCCATGGCCTAAAGCTAAATGCTAAAAAGTGTATAGTCATACCCTTTGGCAAAAACAAAGTGCCCACAAATTACCACATAGGCTGGAATCCATTAAGTATGGAAGAAGTAATTAGGGACCTGGGGACCCAAGTTGACAGTAATTTCCCCTTTGACAACCACATTGCCAAAGTGGTTAGAAAGACCTTCTATATAGCCCACCTTATCATGAAAGGATTCACATCTAAATCAAGGGAGGTCATTGTGCCCCTTTATTCATCCCTCATCAGGCCCATAATTGAATACAATGCCCCATTTGGGATGTACCTTACCCGACACCTGCAGCAACTAGAAAGACCCCAAAAGTACCTCACAAAGAGGATCATGGGACTCAAACAGATGCCATATGCTGCTCGGTTAAAGAAACTACAGCTCTACTTAGTTGCATACCGCCTACTTAGAGGCGATCTATGCCTGACGTATAAAGCCATGTTCAACCTGGAATTAATGAGCATGCTCCACCTCAGAAAATCCAAATCCCATAGAGCTACGCACTCAAGGGACTTGAACCTGAGCGCAGAAATAAATTGGACATGCTGGAGGGACAGATTCCTAACCCAGAGGCTCCCTTCGCTCTGGAATAGAATCCCAATCCATGTTAGGCAGAGCCCCTCACTGACTCTCTTCAAGAGGAATCTTGACGAGTGGATGGGAGATTGTAGGTTTACCACGGGGATTACTTTGGTGTCACTACTAGACAGAGGCACAGTAAACTAACCTTAAAAAGGGCACAGTAAAATCAGTTCAGAGGGTGGCGAAAGCCAAACACACTCTGGCTAGGATTGTAAATGCCTTAGGGCAGATAGCCTAGTATGAACCTATGAACCTAAGTAGGGCATAGCTGAACAAAAGGCAACATGCTCATATTTGCTCTACTGGCCCTTAAGCAGTCTGGTCTGCTCAGTATGAAAATATAAAGCAGTGATGGGCCTCGAACCCAGGGTACTGTGCACTATAGTCATAGTACTGAACCACTAAGCCATGACAGGCTTGCGGTGGTCAGCCTGTATGAAGACATGTTGATAAGTCTATGCTAAGTATTCCATGGAAACCCTGCAGGCACAGCATAATCCCTGTCGAGTTATGACACAAAGGTGAGTCCCGCAGTAAGAATAGAACCTGACTTTCAACACACACAGTAGAAATGTTAATATTGGACATGTACACATACATCAACAGATGTAGTGGACCTCAGACAGCAACATACTGAAAGGTCACACTGGGCATGCTCACACACGAATAAATGAGACAAATGTCAGGCAACAGAACACTGACAGTCTGAACTGGGCATGCTCACACACTTAGGCCATGTCGGAGTACAGCAGTGGGCCACACATATCAGGCAGTTGCATGTGTTGACCCAGGAACCTCTCACTATCCAGCAATCTGCCCTGTGCACACAGTTATAGGACAACAGACACATATATAATATAGTAGAACCCTGTCATAATCAAATATGTTCTGCAGATACCTAAGCTGTTCATAGAAAGTGGGAAAGCAAAGATGATAAAACCTGCAAACAGTATCAGCAATAAACATTGTGCATCCTGAACATTAGCATAGGTTCAGAGGTTGATACTAGCCTATCCGCCCTAGGGCATGTACAAGTTTAGCCAGAGTGTGTTTGGCTTTCGCAACCCTGCCAAAGTAGAACACTGTGCCTGTGAATAGTAGGTCACACAAGATAGCCCATTTACGTTTAGTGTATTGTGCCTCTGTCTAGCAGGGACCCAGAAGATATCCCATGGGTAAACATACGATCACCCATCCACTTGTCAACATGTCACCTGTAGGTGGTCAGTGGGTGGCTCTGCCCATGCAAAACTGGGATTACAATCCAGAGTGAGTGGAGCCTCTGGGATAAGAATCTGTCCCTCCAGGATGTCCTATTAACATCTGTGCTGAGGTATATGTCCCTGGAGAGTGTAGCTCCAAGGGAGTCAGATATCCTGAGGTGGAGCATGTCCATTAAATCTGGGTCGGATATTTCCTTAAACTACAGGCACACAGCACATCTGTGTAGGTGGTAAGCGACTGAGTAGAGCTGGAGTTACTGTATCTGAACTGTGCAGGGCATCCATGTGAGTCCCTACATCTGCTTGTTGAGGAACATTTTTGGCCATTACAGTTGCTGCAGGTGTCGGGTAAGGTACATCCCAAATGTGGCATTGTAACCAAGCATGGTCGTGATGAGTATAGGGACACAAGGACCTCACTTGATCAACATGTGAAACCATATGGGATAAGGTGGGCTATATAGAAGTTCTGTCTAACCACTTTGGCAACATGATTGTCAAAGGCGAGTCGTGTCCCCAAACCCCTAACAACTACTACCGTATGTAATGGATTACTACCTATGTGGTAATGTGTGGGCATGTTGTTATTCCCAAAGGGGATGACTATGCAACTAATGGCATTTAGCTGTAGACCATGGCTCAGGTACCAGTCATCCTATCTCTGTGAGACCCTGTTTGAGTATGCATGTGCCAGCTGGAGAGTTGATTATGGCACCCAGTTTGCAGTCATCTGCGAACATGGTCAGCCATATTCCTCCTGTGTTAGCCATACATCACACAAATATATACTGAACAAGAGAGGTCCCAGGACTGAGCCTTGTGTGATGCCATGTGTAACTGGTGTATAGTCAGACATGGCACCTGCAATACTGAGCATGTGGGTGCTATCCCTGATCCAGGTAGCAATCCATCGTGTGAGATATGTGTCGATATTGATGCCGGTGAGCCTATGCATAATGGCCGAGTGGGGTATTGTGTCGAAGGGTTGTGCAAGATCCAGGCAGGCTGTGTGGACAACCATCCCTACACCGATGGACCTGGTAACTGTTTAAAGAATACGAACAGGTCCAGGAGGCAAGATCTGCCCACAACAATGCTGAAATGTGTAGGACCCAGTGTCTGTAGGTTCCCAATGTCTATGTGCATGAGTCCCATTACAATACGCTCCATAGCTTTGCAGAACAGGCTAGTTAGCCTTATAGGCTGATATTGTCTGTGGTCCGTTGTGGCAGCAACTCTGTGGTGCAGGACCAATATCACTGTATGCCATTCTGAGGGTACATATCCTGCAGTAACTCTGATATTGAATAGTGACATAATATGAGGGTTACGTCTGTCATGAAGCCCATGTAAGATGCAGGCCAGGACACTGTCTGGTCCCATTGATGCTGTGTTGTCCGCTGTGGGGAGGGCAGCACTCACCTGTTTATTTGTGATGTCAGGGAGGTTACACTCTGTTGGGATGGACAGTAGCTCCTTATGGTGGATGGGGGGGAGACATCTGCACTGAACCTGTTTGCCAGGATGTTGGCAATGTCTGTGGGTTCAGGGTATGTTTAGTCAGTATGCAGTAACTCACAGCATATCAGTCCCAAAGTTAATAAATATTACCTGTGGCAGGCACCATTTTTAAAACTACAATCCACTCTGCTACAGGCCCCATGAAGGTTCAGTGTCTCTCCAGTAATTGTTTTACAACTGTAAATGCCTATTTATGTTGAATTGTATTAGACATTTTACAACTGTATATGTTTATGTTGAATTGTGTTAGACATCTAATATGATTTATGCTTTATTATTGGATGTTACTATGGCATGCTAGCATTTGTATGCATCAAATTGTTTTTAGTATAATAGTATGTATGGTCTATTTGCATAGTTGCACCTTGTTCACTAATGTTATTCATGTAATTGTGTTGTGTGTAGACAGCTCATACTAGTGTCTAATTATTTCTATATAATTGTGCTGTTACTGGTGGATAGAGTCACATTAGAGAACCACGACAGATTGCTGCTCGCTATATTTTTATCTGTGACTGCATAACTGTCTGGGTTTTTTTTTTCTAATGTTCTTCCAATTGGCTCAGTATCTGCATATACCAAGTAGTTGGTTCAAGACATTGTCCTGCATGTGGTAGCTATTTGCTCAGTGTGTTTTTTATAGTCTTTATAATATATATTTACCATCTCAAAAGTGCTTACTTCTCTCTGTACTCTTCTTTTCTAGACCTAACACCACTCTTAAGTATTCAACTGTGGTACCACCTTTAACATTCTTGTAAGAAAAGCGCAGTCCAGGTCTGAACTGTCTGCAAACAGCTACAGTTAACTTTGAGTATGTGTCTACCTGTTTGAGCCAATATTCATTTTCCCCTGGAGAGCACTCTGCTTTGGCTTGTAAGCAGCCCCCCACCACACACACACACACACACACACACACACACACACACACACACACACACACACACACACACACACACACACACACACATCTTCCACTTTCTCTTATTCCCTTCTGTTCGCAAATAGTATCCATAACTGATCAATACTGTGTGTTTGTTAATTTAAACTATGACCACAGTAGCCTACTGATACAAGGTTATCCTGTTTTTCCACCTGAGAAATTAAGAAATTACTTAGTTTCAGAGCAGTCCTTGGTCAATTGTGATTGTTTCTTAACACATACTTGTCTTTGCTTTGTGATTGTTTCCAGCCCCCTCATACAAACAACTAACAGGGTCTCTACCCGCTTCGCTCCCCACCCTGCCTCCTATTACCTCCCGCCCCCAGTGGTCCCACCTTTATTGCACTCAAACCCCTCCCATCTTTCCAATAGCCAACCACAGCACTAACCCAACACTATCTCCTCCATCTTCCCACTACTATCACACCTCCTCAACTAACATGTACAAGCATACCTTTAATATGCTCACTGCATGCACTCTCTTTGCATATCTTATATCCTACCAAAGCTCCATCATTCCCCCACTCAATCACTACCACTGTACTACTACTCACACCACCACTCATGTCTCACCCACACTCAGCTCCCCTCCCACCAGCTCAAGAACCATCCCTATGCACCCCCCACATATTCTACCAACTATATTACTCAAACATAAAGCATCCCTACAACTTAACATAGTAACCCTACCACCATACCTATAACCCACAGAGCACAATCATAAAGTTTCCCTTATAAACAAACACATTCAAAAACTGAGAAAACTAATAATTTCATGCATATCAAAACTAGCCTAAGTGGAGACATCCACCCCAACCCTGGCCCTACCATCTCCAACCCCAATCCTCATAATCAGACTAGAAACCACAACTTCTCCCATATTACAGCCAATAGAAAGCCAAGTGACTTCCTTCTACTAAGCCTAAATATTAGAAGTATATCCAACAAAGTCCATGAACTCCATGCCACCATAGACTTGTACTCCCCAGATATAGTCATCCTGACAGAAACCTGGCTAAAACCTCACATTACCAGTGAGCAAATTCTCCCTACAGGTTATGACATACTAAGAGTAAAACAAAAAAGGAGGTGGTGTAGCTATAATATTTAAACAGCATCTAAACATCCAGATCCTAAAATCATCAGCTCCACAAATAGGCAATGAAGAAATAATATATACCAACCTCAAAATTAACCAAAACAAAACCATCATCATAATTGGATGCTACTTCCCACCTGGCCAAAACATCCCTCCACTAGAAAACCTCCTCAGCTGGTCTACCCACCATCCCCCCCAAGAAACTATCATCTTAGGTGATTTCAATATTGACTGGCAATCCTGTTTTGGCAACAATCCAACCCATCATGTACACCTTCATGGCTTCACCCAACTAGTCCAGTCACCATCCAGGATAAATAAAAACTCCAGCAAGCACACTACCCTGGATTGGATACTAGTCAGTAAGAGCCCCCAGTCATATATAACAGGCTGCTTATCAGATAGCCTCAGTGATCACTCCCCAACATTCCTACTCAAAAATACCTATACCAAGCTAAACCTGTCATCTACCATCAAATACGTAAAAAACTAAACTTTAACCCACTCACATTCATCTCATCCCTCAAAGAATGTAACTGGTATCCTCCAAAGTACCTCAGTCTAGATGATGCAGTTGAATTTTTTAATACTACCTTCCTGAACATCCTTAATTACCATGCCCCCATAAGATTTTCCAGAACCAAAGCACAACCCTCCCCATGGCTACAGAAAACCACTAAGTCAGAAATGAAATACAGGGATAAAGCCTGGGAGCACTGGCACAAAACCAAAACCCCCTCAGCTAGACAGAAATTCCTAGAACTATGCAATAGAGTCAAAAAGCTAATAAAACAGGACAAATTCCAATACTACCAGTCTGCCCTAGACTCCTCACAACACAGTCCCAAACAATTCTGGTCCTCCATAAACTCCATCTCCCACCCAGGTAAAGTCAGTACCCCTCCTCCTAACATCCCTCACTCCTCAGAAAATATTGCTACCTCATTCAACACACACTTCACCCAAACCATACTATCACTAGCTAAACAACACAACCCCCCTCCCTTCTAACCCACACCTTCAACTAGTAATCTCCCCACTGCCCTCTCTTTTTCTCCTGTACCTACCTCCAACATAAAAAAACTCTTAACTAACCTTAAACCCACCAAATTATCAACAGACAACCTCCCAAGTGAATACCTACAAATTGCAGCTGATGCTCTGGCCTACCCAGTATCCATCTTGATTAACCGATCTCTGTCAGAAAGTTACGTTCCCACACTGTGGAAAGCATCACATATAATTCCCTCCACAAAGGCGGACCCTCCATGAGAACTAACCAATTACCGCCCCATAGCTATTCTCTCTCCACTCTCCAAAATACTAGAGAGATGCATACACTCTCAGGTCTCAGACTACCTCCTTACTAACAACCTCCTTTCCAGTACTCAGCATGGTTTCCGACCAAACCATAGCACCACCACTGCCTTACTCTCCTTTACTAACACTATCCTTCAGCATAAAAACAATGGCTATCTCTCCTCTGCTACTTTCCTAGTCCTATCTAAAGCATTTGGTCCCACACAAACAACTTATCTCTGTCCTCAATAACCTGTCCTTCTCACAATCAGTCACCAACTGGTTTCAGAGTTACCTGTCTGACCGCCAACAATCTGTTGTATGGCAGAATGACATATCTCCCCAACTACCTGTCTCCATAGGGGAACCCAAGGATCCATCCTTGGACTCCTACTCTTCTCTGTTTACACCACTAATCTAGCCTCTGCCACCAAACATGGCACACTCATTCAATACGTAGATGACTCGACCATCATCTGCTCAGCCCAGTCGCTACCAAAACTGCAAAAAGTCACACAGGAAGCCTTTTCCTCTGTTGAAACATGGTTATCCGATGCCAAATTAATACTCAACCCAAACAAAACTAAACTACTCATCTTCCAACCCACCAAACATACTCAAAACAGCTCTCACTTTAACATCACAGCAAAAAACAACACCACTATATACCCAACTGAACACACCAAATTGCTAGGAGTGGAAATAGACAATAAACTAAAATTTGACATTCACATATCCATGACCATAAAAAAAGTCCACAAAAAACTAGGAGCGTTATACAGAAATAAGCAATTTCTCACCAAAGCAGCAAAGATTTCAATAGCAAATTCCCAACTTATCTCCACCCTACTTTATGCCTTTCCAATATATACCAACCTAAGGCAATATGATCTAAACAAGCTAGAGACCTGCTACAACAAAATTGCCAAATTTGCCACAGGTGCATTCTACCGTAGTCACCACTGTCTCTCACTTGCTGAGCTGGGCTGGCTTGAACTACCTCACCTCCCTCAGTGGTATCAACTTTCACTCGCCCACAAACTAGTAAACCATCCACTAAATGTCCCATCCCTCCAGAATCTACTACAACCCTATCACAGCACCAGACCACTAAGATCCAGCAACAAAAATCACTTGCAGATCACTGAAGCCAATAACTCTGCTGGTGAAGCACTATTCTCTTGTGCCATAGCCAAATTATGGAACTCACTCCCACCCACAATTACCTCCGTACCATTATGCACCCACTTCAAAACTTTACTAAAAGCGCACCTAAAAACATGCTGGCTATGCCCTTGCAACTCCCACTCTAATATCATCCACCCCATCCAACCACTACCTTTCTTTCCACTCCACTAACTACATTGATTATAGCAAGCTCAGATGCTCATAAGCCTAGCACTTATTATACAGCAGGAACTTCTCATTGTAACATTTATTAATGTCTGTTATGTATTTCACAGATAAAGATTCTAGTTGTCTACTGATGTACTATGTTCTTCATCTGTAAATATGTTGTAAGTAATTGCTATGTTAAATTGTTAATCGCTATATAATCCAATGTAACTACTGTCTGTTTATTTTACTGTGGAGCTTTTCTCTCCGGGCCTCCACTGAAAATGGACCTACATCCAGTTGGACACTCCCAGTCAACAAATTTAAATAAATAAAAATAAATAAATAAATAACTAAAAATGTTGTGGATTCTGCCACCTGAGAGACAGCTCAAAATGACTATTCCCTTGTTTGGCCTGGTGAGTGGGACGTCAGTGTGTCTGACAATAAGTGTCACCTATTACAAGTGTATTAGGTGTGTTGTTTAGCCTGAAGGGCAGTGACTGTGTGGCACACTGACATTGTGAACTATGTGATACGTGTGTATTGTAGCAGTTGTTTGTGTGTCTGATTTGGAGGTCTCTGCTGCTTAGGCAGAGTTTATGTAGAGCCTCCGAGTATGTTTATGTGTGATAATGTGGTTTGATTGCTGTCGCTATAGGTTTATGTGAGACTGATATGTGGTGTGTGTGGTTACCTTTACCACCTGATAGACTATGCCAGTCATGGGTCGAGAAAGCTCAGCCTCCTGTATGCCAATATTGTTGCATCTCTCACATATATCTGAGTTTGTTGGGAGGAGGAGAGGGTAGTCTGTGTACATGAGGCAGATGTGACATTGTGTCAAAACCACAATATTCACTAGCTGGACTGGAGAGTACACATGAAACTGACCCCTGGACATGCCAGGATATTATGATGACATACTCCGTAGCCTGATTGCAAAGAATCAGTAGGGTGTTAAGTGTGTAAAAGAGTATAACAGGGATTAGTGCTCAGGTTTGTTGGTGTTTTGTAAAGAGTAGCTGAGAAGGATTCCAAACTGAATCATGACACCTCCTTCAGCTATGTCATAAATAGCAATGTACACTCATATATGTCCTGAGTCAGGGCCAACTGTACCTGACTGACAATGCCGACATCCTGTCAGACAGGCCCATATAGACATACCCACCTCCCATTGACCATAGTCCCAGTCATCATACCAGGAGATATCACATGTAGAATGGCTGAACAGCTCTCCCCAAAGCCAAAAGCATGGCATCAATTGGATTACATTGTTTCCCAATATGTGTCATGCATGAACTACAGAACAAACAGACCATGCACCTGAACAGTCTGTTGAGCCTCACCCTCTCCACAGGATCTGGAACCATTGAATATGTTACAGCAACATATGGCACTCCCCACGAGTGTAGGTGCACAACACACCATGGGAAGTATAGTCCAGTAAGCCTATGAAGTCTTATCTGCAAGGCCATGGAGTCCATCATGGTTGAAGTCATACACAGAGCTATTGGAAGCTGACAAACACACAACCCTACCAACTGTAGTATGTTCATGTGCAGATCATGGTTCCCAAACATGCTAGACTGTTTGCAAGGTAGACACCCAGGACATACATCACTGAACAGAGCTACACATGTCCCACATAGACTTTGAATAGCCCTTTATCAACACCCCTGACACATGTTGTATCCACAAAACCAACAATCTGTGCATAAATATGTGTTGACATATGAAGGAATGTCAATGTGTCCACAGATAGATCACACAAGGTAAGAATTATGGGGTCCTGTTCAAGCTGTTGACACCTACCGACCACATGGCTCATTCCTGGGATTGCATAAAACAAAGTGTACACACATTACCATGTCCAGTCTGATGATGTCAGCATCCTACAAATATAGCAGGAGAATAGAAACCACCTAGTAAAGCATATAGCATGCCGTGTTAATGCGTATATCTCTAGTATCATAACATAGTTAGGTACAGGTTTGAATCCTGCAAATGCTGACAGTGTGTGTGGGAGGGTGTGTGTATGTGTGCGATTTCTTGTGAAAGGAGTGCCCTTTTTGGAGACTGGGAAAACACATTAAAAGAGGTACATTCCTCTTTGGAAAGTCTGATGATGTCAGCATCCTACAAATATAGCAGGAGAATAGAGACCACCCACCAAAGCATATAGCGCCCCGTGTTAATGTGTATGTCTCTAGTATCATAACATAGTTAGGTAGGGGTTTGAATCCTACAATTGCTGAGTGTGTGTGTGTGACACAGTTGGTCAATGCAGTGTGGGTTTTGCTTTTACTATGGTATGATATATCATGATTAAAGCAGTATGTGCAGTGCATATATCAGGTATCTGAAGGCAAATAAATATGTGTACATGTGACCTCAATCAATACATAGGTGTGAAGCCTGCATACTATATGAATACATTTGTTTCCTTTGACAGATTGTGCCACTGCTTCTCAGATCGTAGGTCACATATGTATGTATGTGACAAGCCCGGCCACTGTAGTGATCTGTGTCCAAGGTCATCTGTGCCACACACACCCATGACAGTTACTATAGAGTACTGTGAGTGAGGGTACATGCCTGGGGTGTATGTCAGACATGTTCATACACAACAACGACTAGCAATAATGGACCATCATTATATGTGTTCAACAGCCCTGTGGATATGCATTTAGGCCCCTAATGTCTTATGTGACACACTGAGGGACTCCACAATACCTATGGATATGTGGCTACCAAGGGACAGATGACATAACACATGGCTGTATGTACACATTGTTACCAACATACATGTTGAGGGCTACCACCTATGTGGTACTGTTGGGATAGTATGTATAGTAAATGTGGATGACTGCCATAGTCGGCTTACTGCTATACAGCATGTATTGGACAACAGGTATCTGTCTGTATGATACCCTTGTGTAGGATATGCATCCCATCTGGGGAATGCATTGTAGGCCAATGCATGCATTTCCAGATGTGGATGGACATATCCCTAGTGTGTTTGCATGTACCTAAGAGGGCTATATGCCAAACAGGTGTGATCCCAGGAACGGGTGGCGGTCAATACCACTGGTCACTGTTATAGTATAGTACCAGAAGGATCCAGCTGTTACTGAGTTCCCTACAACTGTGTGTCATTTGTCAGTACATCATCTAATGATTGGTTATAGTCATGCTGTTGAGGTTGTGTATACTACCAGACTGCAAATCATTGACAGGTATCAACAGTATCACCCACAGCATACTGTCAACCCATGTCATACACACATGTGTACCCATGTTAGTACATATATGTAGTAGAATGCATACTGGCCATCGAAAGATACTATGAGATGTTAACAATGTGTACAACAGGGTATGTCACACATCCCATGTGTCCACTATGCACGTACATGCAGACAGTGCACACCCACCATGTTCACAGATGTACACCTGCTAATCTGTAATGCACACACCACACGCATACTGTTCACTCACTAACACATGCTGGCAACACTGTACACTTCAGCCAAGTGGCACATGGGTGGACAATACATACTTAGACCTAACACTGGTGTAAACAATGCTACATTGACAATCAGAGCTGTGATGCATAATGCCTGCTCAGATATACCTACAAGGATATCATTACACTTTCCTGTTGACAACTTGCTAATATTGCTACACTGCTATAATGTCACCCTGTGCATCAGAACCATGTTAGCCTGTTCCTGCATCAATGTTACAGATGACAGGAGGTGGCACAGGTGTCATCATATGCACAGGGTGTGTTGTTGGTTTGCCAGAGCCCGACAATGACCCACCCAATTGACATGTCTGTGTGTGTGTGTGTGTGTGTGTGTGTGTGTGTGTGTGTGTGTGTGTGTGTGTGTGTGAGGGACAACAGTACAGCATGGGCCAATGTTGATGTAATGGGTGTGTGTGTGTGTGTGTGTGTGTGTGTGTGTGTGTGTGTGTGTGTGTGTGTGTGTGTGTGTGTGTGTGTGTGTGTGTGTGTGAGCCCTAGTTGTTTGGTTAATGTGTGTGTGTCTGCATGCACACAGCTCAACCATGTGGCTGCCATATACGGGAGGTTGTGCAACAGCAACAGACTGTACTTGCTAGGCTGTACAGATCCCTGTCTGTGGGCATGGACATGGTACCTGTGCCTGGCAGGGGTGCTACGGGCAGTATCGGGTACCAACCCTGACTGGGTACTATCATCAGAGGCAGAGGTATGATGACTTAACCCATGTTCCTGCTGGGACTGGCCAGAGCCACGTGCATGTGGTCTACTAGGATGGTCAATAGACAGGCCATCCCCAGCATTGCTGGGGCTGGTACTGCTACTACGGGAGTGGCTGTGATTATTGTGCCGTCCGTGTCGACTGCCAGCTGTTGCTGTTGCTGGCATGCGTCCGCATTGACAACTCACCCATCCCGCACAGTCCTGGCTCATGGAAGACACATTGTGGAGGGCATCTATTGTCTCCCCCCAGCGTCTATCAATGACTTTGGTGTAATTCTGGATGGCACCGGCAAGGTCACAGATGCTGTCATTGATAGCAGTGTAATGGGCCCTCTATGCCCTTAGTCCCTGTCTGGTGTACCATTCCATACGTGCCTGTGCCTGCATTACAGCCTGGAACATACTGGAGGTTGTAATACCTCTGGGGGCATATCTGCCAGGGGCAATATGACCAGTGGTGCTCCCCCAAGAACCACTGGACATCTGCCTATGTGGTACCATTCCAGGAATCCAGCTATGGCTGCTGTGAGGGGATGCAAGTGCTATGGGTACCACACTCTCCTGGTCAATGCCAACTGTATGCTGTCCTTCGGCTAAGGCCATTTGTGATGAGGGATGTATCGGCAGTATGAGTGTGCGCATAGATGGGGTTGAACGCTGTGTACTGTCGATTGGTGGACCAACGACAGACCCTGTCAAACCTTCCTGTGCTAAAATACATGTCTCATCATCCCCACTATTAGTGGCAGTGACTTCAGGTTCCCTGCTGCTTTCAGCCACCCCAAACTCAGCACCTGTGAGAGGAAGACAGGAAACGCACTTTACAATCTGTACATGATGTTAGCACACATGCACACATGCACACATGCACACATGCACACATGCACACATGAACACATGCACACATGCACACAAATACACTCCTCACTACAGCACACACACACACACACACACACACACACACACACACACACACACACACACACACACACACACAAACACACAGACACACACACACCAGCAATCCAACACATACTCAATAATGGGTGAAGGTGGGTGCCAGTATCACAAGGCAAACAGTCACCTCACACGTGTCAGCATGCAGAATATGTGTTACTCAAGACCATGCAGTGCAAGTGTAGACAGCCCTATTTAATGACATTATACATGACTTTGATGCATGTGTGTAGTTGTTCAGTGATTGGCTACACCCTGGAACACAATGTGTACATGGACACAACATTGCTGTGCATGTATTATCAGCTCTGCAATGTCCTGTGCACCATCACTCACAGGTATACATACCATGGCTGCATGTGTTATCTGTGTGACACATAGATTGCCATGTGTGATTACAGTGTCTGTGTCCATAGCAGATAATAATGGGCACAGGTGTAGCACATGCATGCTATGTACACACACGGGATGAGTGGTGCATGTAGACGTGAAGGAATCCCAATGCTCAATGGCACTTGTACATTGGTTATTGTGAGTGTGGGACATATTGCAGATATGTCAGTGCCAGCCATGACATGGCATGCTACACGACTGCAACAATAAACACCACACATACCCAGTGTGTGTCATGTGACCTATACACCCAATAGCATTCCAGGACATATATGTGACACTTTGTACAGATGGCGACTGCTGTGCATATTGTGTATACTGACATATGTAAGCACACACACAACATGCTATGCATATTGTGTATAGGTGCATATGTTTGCACACATACAACATTGAGGTGCAAAGCAATGACTGCTATGTGTAGTACTGTGGTCACTGTAACTGGATGGGGTGTAGTACCATGTGCCACCATCATCATGCATCTTGTGGTCACTCATGGCTACTAATGTGTGACAGACCACTGCCTAGCATTCTGGACCTGAACTGCAGTGCCATGGCTACGTTCACAATTACACAGCCACTTTGTACATGGGTGTGTGAGGTGCCCAATAGGGAGCATTGCCTAACACGACTGTGTTATGTGTTGAAGAGTGTTACACAGCCCCATGATAGGCCTCTACCCCTGAGGTACATCATGTGTGTGTGGATGACATGTGGGATACTGAAGTGTGACCTTACAGCGGGTGTGTGATAATGCCATATGTAGCATGTTTTTGTGTACTGCCTATGATAAACGTGTTATGTTGTGTACAGCTGTAGCAACTATGCCTATCCAATGTGCAGTACGGTGTTGCCACAACTGTGTCTGATGCTCTGTGTATTGCATGTCATTGAGGCAGCTACTGACATTACTGAGCTGTGCAACGTCTTATAGCAAACATGCACGGCATGCATTATGCGTAGGTGTGTTACGTGTACATTGCCTACACCTCACCTATGACATGCACATTTCATTACCAACATTGCAGTTTTACCACACTCACCAGCATGGATTGTCTGCCCTGCTGTCACACCAGAGGGGCCTACAAGAATATGAGAGAGTTTGTCAGTGGCCACAACTGTGGCATTGCTACAGTGGGTATGCTAATCTACAGTGGAACAACAGTCAACAGTCACAGGTGTAGAAATAATATTCCAAATATCAGTATTGCATAACACTAGGCAGCACAACTGCTAAACACACAGTACACATTTCACGTAGACATAATCTAACAATACAGTTAACTGTAGTCTACAGATAGGGCATGTTACCTGCTCGCTCCATGTGAACATGCTGGATGGCTCCGGCCTCCATGACAACACATGTCACAGGTTGTTGCTGCTGTTGTCCAGGAGCCACCACACTTAGGAGCAGCTCCTTCAGCCAGGGAACGTTGTTGGCTAGGCTTGCGTAGGCCCTTGGGCCGATAGCCTAGTACCTACCTATGAACCTATGAGCCTATGGTGAGGGGAAGATGAATGGCCACCCCACCACCTGTGGCAAGCTGTTGTCTTTGGATATCAGATGAATGCCGCTGGACATGTCTAATTAAATCACTGCAGTGATGGTGTACCTGCTCATATGTCTGGTTATGCATGCCTATGTAATTTACCTGACGAACAAGATCCTGCCACAGTGCAGTCCACTTCTGCTGGTGCTGGCTGCTTCGGGAAAACAGCATTGTGTACTGCTGCACCAGGCTTTGGACAATTTCATCTTCCTCTGCTGCTGTATACGATGGGTTGCGTTGGTGGGCCATCTGGCTGAAAAAGATATGAACAATATGTGTGAGTGAGTCCTGTGGCACACTTTAAACCTTTAACCAAAGATATCACTTTACTGACATATATACCATCCATTTGTCTGTCAGGGGTTACACACATTCACTACCACTTATTGGTTCTAAGGCCACAACTGACTAACAGTGCTTGGCACACTCTATATATCACACCACTATACAACAGTACCCAGCACACTGTTTGTGACACAATGCACAACCTTGACACAGGGGTATATATCACGCCAATGCACGAACAGAGATGTCATCCATTGCAATGAATGTAAAGTACAGTTACAGTAGTACCAGTCAACCACCCTAGTCATTGATGCCATAGCCCTGCCTAACATATGTGCACAGTTGTTACTATAGGTGGCATACTGCTGTAACAGAGTATATATGTTGCTGGATACACGCGTATACCCTGTAACACACATATGATTGCAGCCATGGTACAGGCATAATTACACACACATCAGACAAACATACAACGCACCACTGTATGCAAACACAGATGAGCATTACCTGTGTATCATACAGTACTGTGTGCCACTACTTACAAACCCTTATGCCTGAGTTTGTCCTCTGTGCAGACTACAGGAAACACACAAGACAGTGTTTCCAAGCAATGTGAACACACACCATACTGTGCTGTTTAGGCCTACAGCTTCAGGTAGTACTACAGTTCCTATGGGAGTTGGATTCACCAGCAGTACCACTCACTAAGCATACATGTATTGCTTTAGCCTACAATGAGACACCACGGTCATCAACAAGGAACTACGTCACGTCGTATGCCATACTACTATGTCTGCCTAACAGTACAATACACATCTTTTCCTGGCATCACAGCTAGGATAGACACTACCATGTCAGATACAACTTCACACTAACCTATCACACCTTTACAGACCTTGCACACATTCAGTGTTACACTTATTCAACCTCACATAGCAGGTATTGCATTGAGTACATGTGTGAGTGCATAGTGTCATAGGTAGGTTATATGCTATTGGCCCTAGGGCCTACGGCAGCCTAGCCATATACTACCCTGGCTTTTAACACACATGTACTTTGATTTCACTTGCCCCTGCCAACCAGAACCACAGAGGGGGTTCTGGGGGTGTATTACCAATCTCCCAAACAATCATCAGGGGTATTTATGACAACTGCTAATGAGGAGCCTTGTTTGCTATTGCTAGGTGGTCTATTCCAGTGTATGGCATATCTCTGAGATAGGAACCTATCCCTCCAGCATGTGCTGTTTAGTGAGCTGACAAGGTTTAGGGCCCTAGAGTGTGTATCTCGAAGGGATTGTGATATGTTGCCATGGTGTTTGTCACCCAGCTATGGGTGTGACATACCTCTGTATGTCCGGCAGAGGTCACCTCTGTGTGGCTGGTATGCACTACAGTCTAGATGTGGTTTTGTGAGTCAGTCTGCATAGGGCATCTGTTTGCGGCCAGTATTACCCTTTGTGAGGTATGTCTGTGGCCTTTCCACCTGCTGTAGTTGTCATGTGAGGTACATACCACACAGGGCATTGTGATGAGTAGAGGGGAACACTGACCTATATTTCCCTAGATGACACACCCGTTGTCATGACACATACCACAGAGACAGATTACAGGTCTAGTGTGGCACTGTCTTTATCAAAGAGGTGGCTACTGTCCAACTGTGTCCCATGTTCCCTTTTCACACCTTTGGTGTTGGGTAGATCTCTACCTATGTGTTAGTTAATGAGTACAGTGTTTTGGAAAGGAGGAATAGCACTGCAGTATCAACACTTGTCTACAGTCCATGCCTTGGTCACCACACACCTGTTGCAGTACATATGGCCCCATGTCTCTCTCTCTCTCTATATGTATATATGTATATATATATATATATATATATATATATATATATATATATATATATATATGTATATATATATATATATATAACTATATATATATATATATATATATATATATATATATATATATATATATATATATGTATATATATATATATATATATATATATATATATATATATATATATATATATATATATATACATACATGTACACATACATTGCTGTACACATAGATGTACATATAGGCACATGTACAGTCCACCTTTCATGGTGGGGATATCAGTTATGCGAAAGTTGTGGGATGTACAGTTATGTGATTATATTGCACAGTGTTGTGCAGAATGCATGTGGGTGTCCTCGGCCCATGTAGCTTTAGCAGGCCTCACTGGCTGTAACACAGCAGATCTGACAAATCAGTCCCACAGCGTTTAACCAGCACATGACATATATCAGCACTGCATGCTGTTTTCTATGCCACACACTACGACCTACATAGATATATGCACATAACAACCTTCAACAACAGATATCTGTCCACTCCACCCTTCACTAACAGTTGCAGTATGTCCCTTGCCCTATGCACATATGCAGATACAG
Organism: Protopterus annectens; assembly: GCF_019279795.1. Lineage (NCBI taxonomy): Eukaryota > Metazoa > Chordata > Ceratodontiformes > Protopteridae > Protopterus > Protopterus annectens. Next base: position 1,018,121,074 of record NC_056729.1, read on the forward strand.
ATAGATGCGTACTGCTGCCACACATGGATGATTTGCAGTGTGTAGAGTACTCTTCAGGAACATCTACTACATGCCAACACATACATATGAGTTACATACCTTACCTTTGTATTTCCCTGCTCCATCTGTTACAGTTTTGTAGGTTTTTTTTTTTTTTTTTTTTTGGTTGGTTGTTTGTTTTGGGTTTTCTCCCTCTGTTTCTGTTTCTGCCTCGGTTTCTCTCTCTGTTGTCTGTGTCTCTGTCTGTGTCCCTCTCTCTCACTCTCGATCTCTATCTCCCTGTACCTGCAATGATATTATTGCATGTGTGGACAGCAGGTACAGCCTGATTTTCTAGGTATATGCACTTGTGCATGTGACAGCCTCTGCACCAATTGCTGCCCACCATTCAGTAATTGCATGCAGCCTGCTGTGTGCTGATTGCATTACTCACTATGATTGCAGCCCACTGCTATAAAATTCTAGGTTAGGTAGGTGTAGGCCTTTCAGATTTCCAAGGTGGGGCCCATGCTTGTTTGCTCCGGACACCATTGTGTCAGTCAGAAGGTTGGTATATGTCTCTTATCTGAAGCTAGGGTTGTAGCCAGTGATATGCATATTGTACTGAAACCTGAATGCTGCTACTTCCAGTACACACTTCTCAGTGTAGACATGTACTCACCCCTCCAAATACTAATACAGGATACATGAGAGTATGTACTTTCTTTCTGAATTAGACATTTAACTGCCATACAGATGTGGTTAGTGCACTGTATTCCTGTGGTACATGCAGTGTTTGTGAACTGCTATTCTGTAATTATTATGTTACTCACCTCTGAACAGTTTGTGGTTTGTTTGTGTTGACATTAGCACAGGCTGCCCAACACAACTGGACATATTTCAGTACTGAGTATGCCTACCTACACCCTGGTTTTTGCCTGAATACACAGGTGTGTTGTACCTTTGGGTAGGGGTGCAGAACTGCAAAGAGCATTTTTTATTATCATGTGAGGTTTATCTTGCTGAACATACAGGATTGCTGTGTACCTGTTAGCAAGGCAAGTAGTCTGTCTGCGTAGCTCCCACCTGTGGACATATCCAGACGGTAGCTAGAGGTTAGCCTATTCTACTTTGTCTGTGCATCACACCAGTCTTTTCAGCACTGGCACATTGGCATTGTCACAGTTGGTTGCTAGCAGTACATGGCTACATCCTGTGATATTTCTATGTTGTACTCCTACATAAGGGCATGCTTGTGGAACTCCTTCCAAAGCTATTTGCAGAGTGTGTAACAGCAGTAATGCTGATATGCCTGTGTGTTTCTGCCTCTGCCAGGCCTCAGATACTCTCAGGTATGTATTTGAACGGCCTCAGTGAAAGGTACATATACGTTAGATACACCTGCAATATATTACAGACATATTGCAGTTGAGACTTTCTTGGGAATCAGAGCATATGTATACCTACACCTTTTCTGATGTACAAGCAGTGTCTACTCTCACCTATTGAGATTATTCATTACTTGTGATTCCACACTTGTCTGCCTAAAGTTAGTACTTTCCAAAGTGATTCAGTGGGGCACAGCTAACATTTGTTTACAAATCAGTGACATCCCTGTAAAGCAGTCACAGTTGGGGTGTCTGGCCTCTGCACTAATCAACTTTGCCAGTATTTATCCTGGTCTGATACTGTGTGGTGTTTGTAAGGTGCTACTGTAACATTATTCCCTGCTTGGATGGCTGGTTCTCTTTTCACAGTCATGTCATGCAATTCCACAGCAACTGCTGGTAAAGACCCACAGAACAGGATTTGTGTTATACCATTCCTAATTTCCATTTCCATTCCCTCATTGTAATGCATGATATATTTATGTCAGCACCAAGTTATTTGTATGTCTGCTGTGGCTTAGTGGTAATTTATGCAGTCTATTGTGTCAATAGTCTGGGGTTCGAGACTGGCAGAGGTCTTTTCTTTTGCTGCTGAGCAGAACAAGGGCCCCTCCATAGAGTGACTAAGGCATTTTTAAGCAGTTGTAAGCGGGATTGCGCGGGTTTGCGTGATGCTTAGCGATGCTTAGCTAAGCACACACATGCGCACACTCGCTTAAACCCGCTTACTACCGCTTAAAAGTGCTTACTCCCACTAACCCCCTTGGTAATTTCTTTTAAAGAAAAGAAAATGGGGAGATAGGAAAGTGGTGAAAAAGGGGGCACAAAGAAGAACAGACAGTTGGTAAACAAGCTAGGGATGTGCAAGACGGGTGTAGGGAAGGTCCATAGCTGCCCATTTATTTACCAGCAACAGCTGTGCATATGCAATAAATTTGGAGTGAAATTTGAAACCTTCCACCCCTAGGAGAGGGGTGAGGACAACAAAGTATGTTGTATTGCCAATTATAATTATCAGTTTACATGTCCAGTGGACATGTGTGCGAAATGGGCAGCTATGTATGGGGCGTAATTTTTTTGTGGGTACAGATTGCCCTTTTTTTTTTTTTTTCAGGTGAGAGTGGAAAGTGAGGAAGAGGAATTAGGTATGCTCGGGGAGGTAGGTTGGGGAGGTAAACAGACAAGACAGACAAGATGCATATGGGGTGGTGTATGACACATGGGGTGGGTGAACACAATTGACGGGGATGGATGTTTGGAAATCGCAAGCCCATGAGCCCACAGATGGTAACAGTGGAACTGAGATCCCCACCCATGGGCAGTCACCACTGCACCTTCACAGCCCTGAGGGTGGCTGTGCTGGGGGCTGCGTAGGACAGGCAGGCTCACCCGTGAGAAGCGCCACTCTCTCCTCGAGCTGGCGTAGGGGATCAGCGACTGAATGCTGGATCTCCCTACGCACCACAGCCCGGACCCTTCGAAGGGTGACAGGTGGCCCTTCTCTGCCCACGCTTGCATGGGGGATGAGCCCCATCCCCTGCAGCGCTTCCATCCGAAGGTGGCACAGGACCAATGGAGGAGGGGAGCCCGGGCTGGGCACTGGACCTGCTGGTGCCAGGTGCACTCGCCAGCTGAGGAGGGACAGGTGGGTCCACTGGGACCTGGCCTTCCCATATGTTCTGTGATTAGGTGTGTTTAATTACAACATAAACAACAGCATTCCAGATTAGTTGTAACAGCATGCAGTAATATTCCCATTAACCCAACACACCAAGATTCCAACAGTTGAACAGCAAGCATAACACATGCATATATTGAACGACAGTGTATATTCCAACAGCATGCAGGGATGTTTGGTAACAACAGGCCACCATGATTGTGGTGTTTTTACAGGGCACATGCATCAATGTATATGCAAATATTTATAGAACAATAGGACATATGTCCCAACAAATATTTAAGATTACACATACCCATTGAGGTGTGGAATTGCATGGTTTATGCACATACAGTAGGGTGTAGAAAAAAAACTCGATTAACATCTTATAATTACTTTTAGTCTACACTACATTCCTAGTGACTGCAAGTGTATCTCCCCTACATGTATTATTACACTTGCCACCATACATTAGGTTGTGTAATGGGTTTGGCTAATTCAATATATGCCTGACCTATATCTGACATACTAACTGTCCAAGATGCAGATGTTACTGCTACATATTCCTTGATTGCATTTATATTTCTTTATCTACATATCTGGATGTTTTCACATGACATTTTCACTTCTATTTGTACAGAACCCTGCATTTCTTGACACACACTCACATTTCTGGGGAACAAATTAACATGCTACTCGTGTGCCAGATTTACTTATGCATGCCAGCCAGTAACTGACTGTTGAGGACTGTATATATGCTTCACAGCTACTAGCACTTCCATCACCCACTTTATATGGGACTGCACAACTCTGGGTTGCCAGCACTTTTTAAAACAGTACTATTTGTATAATGCAAGGGTGCAACAACATTTCAAACTAAGTGACACAGACACACTCCAGGTTTTAGACCTTTATTAATGACATTACACACTTTTCCACAGGCTCACTCCTTTATTTGTTATAACGGTGCATATGGAAGACATATTCAAGACATATTATACCTTTATTAATAGGTTAGAACACTCTTTTTCAGGCTCGCTCACTTATTTTATATGACAGTACCTGCAGAGATATTACTCAGGACATATGTTACCTTTCTTAATGGGTTACTACACTCTTTTTCTGGCTCTCTGACTTTTTTATCTGACAGTACATGCAGAGGACTTATTCAGGCCATTTATGGCTGTATTATTGGACTACAACACTTTATTTCATGCTCTCTCCCCTATTTTATATAACAATACATGCAGAATAATCACTAACCTGCCTGGTGATGCAGCCTTAGCAGCCTATCTGCATAGGCTTGCTGATTCACAGCACGGTTACCTGCAGCTGTAAAGTAAATTAAGGGATATTGAGACATAGCTATCCATTATACAGAATCAATTATCAATTCCTACATACTGCATTCCATGGCTACCTACTCAGTTGTGGGGCATCCTGCATCCCACGGGCCTCCTGTAACCATTGGTTCAGGCGGTCCTGCTTCCATCTCTTCAGGTCTGCATGGTGGTGACGGACATGCTCACCAGTCTGAGGAACGCCTGTGACACATGAGCTAACCGGTTCCAAGCCTCTGCCTTGTACTCCGTCCCTTGGAACTGGCCCTGCAGGAGTCTTGACTCATGACAGTGGACAAGGAGCCAAACCATGTATTTTGACTCTTCGATGCCCCAACGTTGCGCTCGGAAGCATGTACCCTCTCCAGCACCAGCCATTCTAACTGCAGATGTGAGCTACAATCAGTTATGGTGAGTATTCCTGCCTATTGGGGCTTAAATATGCTGCATTTCCCGCACTTTTTTGTGATTGGTCTTTTTTGAAAATTCTCGGCTGACTGCAGACCTGCTTAGTAATGGTTACTCTACCATTACTAAGTATATGCATGTTAACAGTGGCTGTTTCCCCTAAGTTGCCATGGCTTAGTGGTTCTGTGCTTTGATTATGATGCACAGAGTCCTGGGTTCGAACCTTGTCATTCATTTTATTTTCATACTGTCCAGACAGGCTAGGGGGTGTGGCTGCATTTAAGCAACTTTGCTCTACGTTGCTCCATGGTGTCCTGGTTGGCACGGTGCACATGTCCGCACAAACACATTGCGCTGGTTAAAGCGCTATTTTGCTATGGGCACCTCTATTGCGCTGGGTAAAGCACTCTTGAACTTTGGGCAACTCTATTGTGCTGGGTAAAGTGCTCTTAAAATTTGGGCAACTCTGTTGCGCTGGGTACAGCATTATTAAACTATGAGCAACTCTGTTGCGCTGGGTAAAGTGCTGCTTAACTGCAAGCAATTATATATCAGGATCCTTTAAAAATTAATATTTTGTTCACTGATACATTGGCCATTTCACTGCTTTTTACTGATATTTTAATCATATGTGTCAGGTATTATTCCATGTACTGATTTAAAACATAAATAAGAAGGGGAGTGGTGGGGCTCGAACCGTGAATGCCTCTTCTTTGTACAAATGCTCTACCATTACGCTATTGCTATTTGGCGTGATTTGCATAAACATTCTTTCTTATGCTCTTCCATGTCGGAATTGCTAACTACAGCTAAGCAATGGGCACACCCGCACACACACGAGCAAATATGGGCAGCTATTTCGGGAATTAAAAAAAAATAAAATAAATTTTTTACTTTTCATAACTGTGATGGGGGTTTACAATGTCAGGGAGTGTGGTGTTGGGTGCAAGGACATTTGAGCGGACTCACTCTTGTGTACTTTCATTTTCCTTTTCCAAACCTTGCAGGGGCATGGCCATTTAGACTGCTCGGCAGTCAGACATGCCCCCTGCTTTCCTACCCGGTCCGTGTAAGACTTACGGTTGAGTCAGCGTGCCCTCATGAATATTCATGGCACGTTGATGTCATACCATTCAACTGCAGCCTCCGAGTAAGACTTATTACGTCTTACACTTTAAATCAAAGACTTTAATCCTTGGCTCTTAACAGAACTAAATCTCTTTCTAGAAGTAAATAATACATTTGATGCTAATGTAATAATGTTTTAGGATGCTTTAAAGGCTTATATCTATGGATGAAGTGTTACTTGGTACAAAAACAAATTAAAGGAGTGGGAATCAGAGATGCAAAGTTTGCAAACACAAATTTCAACTCTGAAATCCAAATCAACAAAGTTATCATCAGACATTTAAAAAGAAATAGCTGAACTAAATAAAAAATATTCAGACATTATAACACATAGAACAAATTTAGCATTAGAAAGGGTAAAATTAAATTCTTATGCCCTCACCTCAAAACATATGCATAATCAGTAAGAGCTAAACTTCATTCTAAATCAAATAATATTATAAAAATATTACATGAACTGAATAATAAGGAAGTATCAGATATAGGTGATATACTTGATGCTTTCTGGTTTCATTATACTAAGCATTATAACTAATAATATAAACAGCAATGGTCATGATGAAACGCTATCAACTATAAAATTAGAGACAATTCCAGAGGAACTTACAAAAGCCTTGAAAAGCAAATATCCTTAAATGAAATTAAAGATAAAATTAAAAACTTTAAAGCCAATAAAGCCACTGGTGTGGATGGCATCATTATAGAAATATACAAACTATTCCCTGCTGTCACTATATCTTTACTTCACAAAAGTTTAATGGAAGTACAAAATAAAAATATGATCCCACCATCCTGGAGGTATTCATTGATCACTCTGGTTCACAAAACTAATAGAGACCCACAACTTTGTAAATCCTATAGTCCAATTTCCCTTGTAAACAACGATTATAAGAGTTTTATGTCCATACTTGTTGACGGACAGAGAAAATCCCACTTAGAAGAAATGATAAATTATGATCAACCTGGATTTATATATTATTTATTTATTTACATTTGTTTACCAGGACTGTCCACTGGGCTGGAATGAGCCCATTTTCAGTGGAGGCCTGGGGAGAAAAGCTCCAATAGACATGTCAGTACAACATTCAGTTAATTACAAATTGAATTAACAGAGCTACAATTAGCTACAACAAAGCTAAAACAGTTAGAAATGAGATGAAGAAGTTTAACAGTCAGACGTGATCATAATGTTGCATAAACATCAATTAACAATAACAATATATAATGCAATTATTGTTAAAAATATTGTATATTGTTATATATAAAAGACATACCCATGATAATATTAAAATAATCTTAATTCTCATTGAATTCTTAAATAAAGAAAATGAAGAAGTCTTGCTAATCAGTTTATAGAAAAAGCTGTTGATTCTGTCAACTGGGACTATCTTTTTGGAATCGTAAATGCATTAGCATTTGCATTGTCCTTTATCTCTATGATAAAAGCTGTTTATAAAGACAACTTAGCCTATGTCAAACTCGGTCCTTTCACATCAAAATGTATGCCCATAACTAAAGGCACTAAGCAAAGCGGCCCACTATCCCCTATCTTATTTGCCCTTGCTATTGAAGTCTTTGCCTCCTTAATAAGAAATAATCCAAAAATTAAAGGTATTAATATAACAATTATAATTCCAAGACAGCTCTTTTTGCTGATGATGTCTTACTTACTTTATTTAATTCAAGTACAGACATATATGAATTGGATGCAATTATAAACCATTTCCAAAAAGTTTCAGGTCTTTATTTTAATCAGCAGAAATCTATTCATATATTTTAATAAGAAGAAAAGAATACACTCTAACAATCAAAACACTATTGGAGAACAGGTAAGCTCCATAAACTACTTAGGCATACTTTTAAGCAACACTATTGAAAAGATGAAAGACATTAATTATAATAACATAATATATTTAATAAATAATCTCTAAGTAAATGGAATAACATAATCTTTTCTTTTCAAGACATATTGCAGATATTAAAATGATTATTTTACCAAAGATCCTGTACATTGTTTTGGCTCTTGACACTTCTCCTGGAAGCAAATTTATCAGAGACATGAATAGATTATTACTAAACTTTCTTTGGTTCCCTAACAAGAACAGAATTGCTTACATACATCACTTCAGACCATGGAATTGAGGTGGTATTAAGTTTCAAGATATTGATACCTTTAAGAGCTTCACTTCTTAAAGATGTCATAAGCTGGATTGATCCAAATTGTAATTATAACTGGAAATCATTACAGCTTGCTGTTTTATTAAATGAAAATGCACTATCTTCAAAAATCTCATTTAATAACTCTACTAATAAATTTTGGTATTTTATTTGTCATTTTATACAAAATAGGCTGTGGTGGTACAGCGGTAGCATTGTTACCTCACAGCAAGAGGTTCTCCCGTTCTATTCTCGGCTTGGCTTGGGAGTGCCTTCTGTGTGGAGTCTGCATATCCTCCCCGCAGTTGGGTAGCATTCGAAAGACGTGTGCATGAATGGGCATGCACCTTGGCATTTCGTAAAAAAAAAAAAAAATACTGCCAATCATTAGCGGACCGGAGTTCCGCTGTGGTGACTCCTTACCGGGAAAAAGCTGAAAAGACAAACAATGCTGCAAAGCCTACAAAGTGTAACATTTTAAACATCTTTAACAACTTTAGAAAAATTGTAAACTCTAATGTGGACATCAAAATTTGCTTTGATGTATTAGTTAATTTCAAAATCAGAAAAAAAAATGTTCCCAATAAGTTACACTTCATCCTTTTTAATGAATGGGAGAACAAAAACTTTATATGTTGGGAACATTGTCCAAAAGACCTAGAAACTTTGCACTCACAACGTATTATTAATAAATATTATTTGTCAACACAAGACTGGCTGCTATTTCAAAGTATATTAAATTACTCACAAGATCTTTGCAGAATCATTAAAAATTCATGTTATATGGAACAGCCCCCTCTAATTTTCTATATATCTGAATTATTATACAATAACTTAAACTTCAGCAATATTATCTCCAAATCATATGGTGTTCTAATAAAATATAAAACCACCTAAAGTAATAAACATTGGAATACAATAGCCAGAGGTATATCTCCCAATTATACTCAAGTACAGAAAACCAAACTATTATCTTCGTAAAATTCACAAAATGGGGTCAATACTGGAGGATTTGTACATGGAAATTCCTACAGAGCTTTCTTAACCCCTGAGAAAATAGCTAAATTTAATAAAACTGGAAAGGTCATTTGCTGGTAATGTTCATCTTCTTGCAAAGCGGATTGGTTCTACATTTTTTACAAATGTCCTCATTTAAATAATTTCTGGGAGAACACTGAAGATTTTTTAAAAGCTTTCTTTTCATACACTTAATCTTCATCCAGAACAATATATTTTTAAATGTTAATGAATGTTTTATTATGAATAACTCCAACTCATATCTTTTATGTGCAATACTAGCAGTTGCTAGAAAATGCATAACTAGAAAATAGACGTCTACTATTTCTCCAACTTTTGAAGATTTCCTGTCTGTCCTAGAAGAAGTGATAACCAAAGAAATCAAAACAAAAGAAGTCAAAATAGACCTGACGAGCTTCACCAATAATCCTTGGATAAATGCTTTTCCTATTGAAACATTTTAGATGGACAGTAGCTCTTTCTGAAATATCTTATGTTTATTATGCAAATCTGCTTCTGCCGGCTAATCATGTTATGAATTTTTCAGGCCTCTGTAAATAATGTATATAGTTGTATTTTTTTTCTTTTCTCTTTGTCTTATTCAAAATTATGTTTTTTTTATCTTTCATGTTATTGTTATAAACAATTACTTTTCTTAATAAAAATATTTGAACTAAAATAAATAAATAGATAAAGTCATTCAACTTTTCCAACTTGGCAAAATGCATGTTTGACAAACCACAAGTCTGATTACTTTATAGACAGTGAACTCACTTTAACAAAATGTGTGTTCAACCTAAGGAAATTTACCCATATATGAAAATAGCTATAAGTAGCATATGCTTAAATCACATAAATAGTCTGTTTTACAGCTGTAATCACAATATGCATTGTAACCAAAATAAATCATCCTGCTTTAATGTATCTTTCTATGAAACATGCTGCAAAAAATCATATTGAGGAACGGTTTACCATCATAATGTCAGCAGGCACATCGTCGAAACAACTTCTGTGAATTCCGAACTGCTACTCCTCAAAAACACAAATGCCGGTAGTCTGAATCATAAAATCTCGCCCCCTTTTTGACCCATGGTAGCAATCGTTTCAGGTATGGAGCAGTTGTAAATGTCAACTTTCGCTGTTTTGTTTGACTTTCTGACGTGTTGGCGATACAGAATTCACGGAAACAGTTCGACCATGTGCATGTTCGGGGATGTGCCTGCCAACATTATGATGGTAAACCTGGAGGAACAACATTCAGCAATAAACTGAGAATATAGAATGCTGTGTCATATTTAAGCATAAAACTGAATGTATCCATTTTTCATGTATCATACACAGACTTTTGATGTGATACAAAATCAGTCAAGGAATGTTACTGAAATTAATACAGTTTTTTCTAACTACTTAGTACATCTGCGAGAAAAAAAAAGAGAGATTAAGAGAACCACTGTAGTGGTTTACACCTTCACTACTTGTATGTGTTGGATATTAACACATATGTAATTAACACGACAAAGGACATGCACCATGTTCTGTCTAGTTTACGAAATGTGTTATGGAAACAGTGTAGATGTAAAGGACGTACCATTTGATTTTACTGTTTTTCTCATTTTTCACTCTTTTTTGCTTTTCCTTTGACATCAGTCCCTCTTCCTGTGCACTGTTGGCCTGCCTATTCTCCCAGGATTGAGAATCCTAAAGTGCATTCATTTCCATATGGATAAGGGGTGAGCATTTTGAGCAGTGCCATCATCCATGGATATAACACTAACTTTGCATTAAGGCTGAACAGTGATTAAGGTGCAGTCAGAATATAATCATTCCATACATGCATATTTTGAAACACCTAACTTTCCAGCATGAGAACTTAGAACTACACAATATGTGATCATTCAGCAAAGCCACTCATCATGACAGCTAACAAAATGCTACATGAATATTTATGATGTATATATATTGTGTGGGGTATCACAATGAGCACTGCAGTCACCAGCTGAAACAGATATTTACAGGACAGTGAGAATGTGCTGGTATCTATCAAACAGAGGTTCTCATAAGAGATGCCAGGATGGGAAAGAAACAGTTCTGAGATGGGATAATGCAAGGATACAATATTTTTGGAAGTGTGGGCATTTTTTCTGTTTGGAGACAGTTATAATGAAGGAAAGGGTAATAAGCTAAGGGTAAAATAAATACAGGAATATACATGGAAAGAATGTTAGCAGCAGTATGCAGCTAAACATATCAAGAAAAAATGGTGGCATTCAATCAGAGGTTAAAGGCCATGAGGTTGCATGTTGAGGTTTAGTGGCTGTCAGCCTGGGGGGAGAGATGTAGACAGCTGAAGCTTCACTTTTGGCCAAGTAGATGGTAAGTACTGAAAAGTGAATATTTTCTGTCACCTGCATCCCCACAGTAACATGGTGTATTTTTTAGACTTGTTCAGATTCCCAAAAAGGTATATAAGGTAATATCAGCAGTAAATATGGCTTTGGTGTCAAATAAATAAATAATATTACATTAGAGGAATTTAACTGAATAAATACAGACAGAATTATCTTATTTGCTAGTTCACATGTGCACTTTCTTGTGTAATTTGTTTGCTTGGTCAATTGTAGCAAGTATGCAGGAGGAAATGGTACCTGCTTTAATAATTGATGTGTACTTTGTGGCTTTCTGTGACTTTATCAAAAGAACAGCAAATTTTCTGATTATAATGTACCCTATCATGTGAGTATAGCCAGCCTATTTGCATTAGGTTCCCAAACATGGTGTTGTATAAACACCAAATAATTTATTCTTATAAGCACTGCATACTGATGCGGGTGGCACTTAATTTTAAAACAATGCATAGCATGACTAACAATTATGCAAGACTTTAAATGAATATATAAATTGCCAATATATGAATAACTACAAATGTTATTGTATTGTCAAAAAATCACTGCACAAATAGAGATGACATTTTCTCAGTTTTTCCTGATGATGCATACTTGTAAATCTGACTATATATATATATATATATATATATATATATATATATATATATATATATAGATATATATATATATAAAACTGGGTACCTGTAGGACAGAAGTGAGACCTGTTTGGAGTGGGCAGGATGGATCATGGTACTGGCTATTGGACTGCAGCCCCCTCCAAAAAAAAAAGAAAGAAACTGAAGTTTTCATTTACTGTTTTCAGATTCTTCAATAACATTTAATTTCACCATTACTGTTATTGGAACTCCATGATTATGCATGAGCAGAGTACCAAGAGTATTCTCTCTAAGAAGTACCCCCTGGATATGAAATAACAAACCCACCCTCATCTAGCTCATCTCATGAATACACAACCTGAGTTACAGACAAACACATTGTCAGATGCAGGCTTAACAAGTAGCAGAAGTACTGTACAAGTACAGCTCTTGGCTGCACATAATTTAGCAGAATATCCCTAATATTTTTTCATATTTTTTTCTGTCCTTCTTAAAATTAGCTTCTGGTAATTTGTTGAGGATTACAGTCACTCAATAATGGTAGGACATGAAAGTTTTGTGCCTCATGCTCTTCAGAAAAGGCATTTTGATGTTCTGTTTCCTTAGCTAATGTTAAATGTATTACTTCTGATTTTTTTGTTGTTGTCATTATAGTTATCTTCTGATTTTGTGTTTTGGAATAATCTTTTTCTTCTTTTGGCTTTTTCCTGGTTAGGGGTCATTACAGCAGATCACCTGTCCACTCATGATTGGCAGTGGAGTTTTACGGTGTCGAGTTGCCAGCCTGGTACCAAACCTTCCACAGAAATCACATACACACACATATTCACTCCTAGAGCCAAATAGTAACCAAGCCACCTACAGCATATGTCTTTGGGAAGAAACTGGAGCACCTGGAGTAAACCCACACAACCACAGGGAGGACATGCAGACTCCACACAGAAGGCACCCCAGCTGAGGATCAAACCGGAGAACCTCTTGCTGGGAGGCAGCAATGCTAACCATTGCACCACCGTGGCCGCCCATGCTTTGGAATAATCTCATTGTTCTATTTCCTTACCTAATATTAACTGTATCACTTCTGACTTTATTTTTTATCCTCATGCAGTTTTGATAGGTTATTCTATGTGGCGGATCATGGATTCTTGTTACTTGCACTTGTCAATTAATAAAACCATGCCCCATCTTGCAAGAAATCCATGGAGTAGTACTTCTCTGAGATGTAAATATTCAGAGTCCAAAGTACCCTTAAAAATAAATAAATAAAAAAAAGAAGAAGAAATTTGCGTATGCTTCTTGCTGGGCTGTTTTCAAAACAATCTGCACTACATCAATTCCATACTGGGAATAAGGCAATTGTGCCCTGTTATAGTGTTTCCTGCCTTCTGCAATATTGGGTTGGTATATGAAGAAGCAATAAGCCATTTCTATTGGCTAAGGCTGCCTCAAAAGATTGCCTCAGAGTAATGCAGCCTGAGACTGAAAGTAAAATAACAAATGGATTTTGTAGAAAAGACAGTGCCAGAGCAGGATTATTTCCCCTTATCTTCACAGCAAGTCTCAGGGGCAAGTTACTTAGTGTACTGGAAGGAAAGTATTTTAAGTCGGTGAGTGTATGTGTGCATGTATGTACGTGTGTATGAATGGATGCATGTATATGGAAGGGACAAGATGTTTTGAACTCTCAGTTTTCACAGAATGTCTCTGATTTTTGCTGATATTTTGAGCTGTTCCTAGCCAAGTGTGTGTTTTTTTTTCAGGCAAGTGTGTAAGGACTGTCTTCATTAACTAATGAATGTCATAGGTTCATTGGTGTTTACTAGGCTAATGACCACAAGGGCATTTTTAAGCCTAGCCATGTATCCCAAATCTCTGACAACTTCTGATACCCTTGCTAAGTGTAAGCAGGGGCTTGGGAGATGAAACATTTATAAGCTGGTACCTGAAAGATGAACCATTTACAGGTTGCTTGTGTCCATTAGAGACATCGGTGCCAACCCAAGGATGAAAATCCTGTTCTCCATTCAATTGTCCAAGTTACACTTGAATTGGGTTAGGGAGGAACTCTGCTTAACATGGATGGAGAGTCTGTTCCAGAGATGGTGTAGTCTCTGGGATATATACCTGTCTCTCCAGCAGGTTCTATTTATATCACAGGCAAGGTTTAGGTCTTTAGAATATGTAATTCTGGTGCTGTTTGTCTTGCTGATATGCAGGAAGTCCATCAGAGTAAGGTCAGACAATGACCTCTATGCCAGGCATAGATCTCCCCTCAAAAGACTGTAGGAATCAGAATACAGGGATAGGGCCTTGAGGCGGTCTGCAGACGACATTTTACATATGCCCTGTATTCTTTTAGTGGGGAACCTCTGTGGCTGTTCCATTTGTTGGATATGCCTGGTTAGGTACATACTAAGGAGGGCATTGTACTCATTTGAGTTTCAGACTTCAAAGGAAAGAAGAAAAAAGCCGGAACTGGCCACAACACAGAACAGCTTCAAAACATTTATTTAAAACACAATTAAAAACACAGGAATGAGTGCTTTCAGTATGAAGCCCTTCTTCAGATACGTGGTGGCAAGTACCTGCTTTTTTTTTCTTTCCTTTGGAATATTTGTGGGCGGGCAGCCTTTGGTGGAGCCAACGATAATCCAAGGAGGAAGAAAGAAGAACCAATGACACAAAAACCAAATAGCGTAATACAATTTAATCACCGCTTTCGTCAGGAGACTTCTTCAGAATACATTTAAAATTCAAACCATCACTTAAATAGTTCACTGATAATCACTTACAATAATTCAATACCCTAATTAAAAACAATTAGTGTTGTTAATTGAAAAATTCTTTCTCAACACTCTTGTCTATACTGAGTTTACCATCTTTTAAGAAACATTTAACATTTATAGTGTCGATAAGCCCTGGATGTTTGTCAGATTTTAATCTGATCTGCCATAATGTTTCCCTTTGTTCAACATAGTTCTTAAAATCACCACCCCTCAAATCAGTTTTACAAACTTCTATAACTGAAAAAGTAAATTTCTTAAAATTGTGACAGACCAATGAATGTTTAAATAAAGCATATTTCTCATCATGAACTTTAATACTGTAGACATGTTCACGGATTCGTGTTTTTAAACTTCTGGTCGTCATTCCTACATGAAAAGCGGAACATGTACTACAGGTGCTGATGTAAATAACACCTGTGGTATTACAATTTACATATTCTGGAACTTCAAAAATTCGATCAGAAGTTTCTACTGTTATAGATGGCCCAGTTGAAATGTACCTACACATGTTACATTGAAAACATGGAAACATGCCTTTTTTGTTGATTTTTCTTACAACTGAATCACTGTTATTACATTCTAGAGATTTTTTAATATTAAAACTATTTCTAAAAATAAAAAAAGGTTTTTCTCCTATAACCTTGCTTACTTCAAGATTCCCCTGGATAATTTTCCAGTTCCTTTCAAGTAGATGTCGTATTCTTAAACTGTCACTAGTCATATCTAGAGAACAAACTGGTGTATTACCCATTTTTACTTTGTTTGAAACTAAATTAATAAGAAAGTTACCAGGGGAATTATCAATATTTAGCAATGCCGGATATAATGTCTGTCTCTTATCTAAAACTTCTCTAATGATGTCTTCCAAAAGAAGTTTGTCATATCCCCTGTCGATAAACATATTATAAATAATAAAATACATAAAATGCATCCCACTATGTACAGTCCAAACTGGGCCCCCTGATAGGTTCCATTCCTACTATATTAAAGAATTCATTTGACTTACTAGATGATCTGAAGAGCACGGCTTTACTTGATAGTTTGAGGTCTGACACATTGATGGTTGTTCTGGACATAAAAAATCTATTCACCAGTATTCCCAATGAATTTGGGATAGATGCAGTTAGGGATTGCTTGGTTGAAATGAGTGGACTAGACAATACGGAGCAGCTGACTATTTGTAGTCTTCTAGATCTTATCTTGAATAATGTCTTCTTGTTTCAAGATAGGATATTTAGGCAAACATGGGGGGTGGCCATGGGCACCCCCTGTGCCAATGCCTATGCCAATTTGGCGGTCTACATATGGGAAAAGATGTTTATTTTTAATGACGTAAAATTTAGAGCTAACGTCATTTTATACAGACGTTTTGTTGACGATATCCTCCTTTTTTGGAATGGAGGTATCGAATTATTGAATGAGTTTATAGAATATATGAACTCAACCACATCTTTTCTGAGCTTACCTACGAGCACTCCTTTATGGAAGTAAATTATCTTGACATTACTATTTATAAAAATGCACTGTGTGAGATTACCACCTCCTTATTCAGGAAACCATGTTGGAGGAATGGCATACTCCATTATGGGAGTATGCATCCCAGATATATCTTCCCCAATGTTGTTAGAAATCAATTGACAAGAATAGAGAGACTTTGTGATATCGATGGTGTTAAAGAATGTCTCTTGGACTTTCAGGTTAAGTGCTTTCTGGATAGGGGTTATCCCCCTGAGTTGGTATATAGTTTTAGGCATGAAACTAACCTGAATGGTGAAAGGCCTCAAAAAACAGGGGCTTTAAGTAGATATACAGGACATATTACTAGACCGAAAATTAAAAGTCAAGTTTATTTTGATATCAAATATACAAATGACATTAAATACATTAGGGACATTATCCTTAGTAACTGGAAGTTACTCACTATGGATGGTGAACTGTTGAAAATTGTAGGGGAGAGACCTAATTTTAGATATAATAATTGTTTTAATTTAAAGAGATTATTATGTAGAGAGAATACTAAGATTGAACCAGTAGACATCAGAGCAAGGTTTAAGCAGGGAACCTTCCCCTGTAAGAAATGCTCTACCTGTAAATTTATTTCAACTGAGCGGAAGTTTGAACATGCTGAGCTAGGCTTATTATTTGAATCCAACTTATATGCAACATGTGATACAGCAAATGTTGTATATCTAGCTGATTGTGATAGCTGCGAGGCATATTATGTGGGAATGACCACACGTAGACTCAAAGATCGAGTCTATAATCATATCTATGATATAAGGAAAGCTAATATTAATAATGCCTTGGCTAAACACTGTCAATTATATCCGAATCATGGATTCAGGTTTAGGGTATTACAGATACAGCATCTGAATAGAAGAGAGGGAGATTCCCCAGGAGCCCTTGAACTAAGTGAGCTGAAGTGGATTCTTAAACTTAGAGCTCATAAGGCACCAGGGCTAAATTCAGCCATTAATATCAGGCCTGCACTGTTATAACTTATTGGTTTCCCTCCTTTTATTTTATTTCGTTTTCTTGATTTTTCTTTTATACTCCCCTTTTTATTTGCTTTTTCCCTTGCACACCTTTCTTTTCTTTTCTTTTCCATCCTTTTTCGTTTATCCTTTTCTTTCCCTTCCCCCTTTCCTCCCCCCCCTCCCTTGCCCTTCAAACCACACACCTCCCTTCCCCTTCACTGTTTTTTCCCTTCCCCACCCTCCCCTTTTTATTACCCCTTTTTGTTCTCCCTTTTCCTTCCTATTGCCTGTTTTGGTATTATTAAATTTTCTTTTTCTTCCTTCTTTATTCACACACTATTTCATTTTTCTTCTGTTTTCCACTTGTTTCCTTCTTTTTTCTTCTCCCTGCTTACCTGCTTTATAAATGGTTGTTAGATTTCCTTATACATATCCAGTAGAAGATTTATTGTTGACATACATAGTACTTATCGTATTTTAATGTTATCAGTTTATAATGACTATGACAAGTAGTTGCATTTAGGAAAATAGGTCTTATTAATAGACTTTAAATATAATTTTTAAAGTTTCCTTATACATATAATACATTTTGAATGAAAATGGATGTGTCAGTATGATTTCCTGTTCTACCTTATATGGGCAGCATTTCCTATCTAGCTAATAAGCTGATCTAATGATTTGACTCAATTGCTTGATTAATTGTTTGCCAGTACTTTGGTTTTCTGTATATAAGGAATGTTTTAAGTTTTAAACTTTGTAACCTGATGAAGCGCACGAATACTGTGCGTGAAAGCGCTTGTTTTTACTCAATTAAATAAGAATTGTTTGATTTTAAGCATTGTGGTGGTTCCAGTGTTTTCCAACTATTACCTTTGTTCTTTTCCACTGAGAACCTTTGGATGGTCGTACTGGGTTTGGTGCTAATAGTGATATTTCTTCTCATTGTGTTCCTGGTCGATCAACACACCATGGAGATGCCGAACATAGAACTGGACTACAATCCGTTGACCACAGGGAGAGCTGAAAACTGGAATGACATCTTTTACAAACAGGAGAATTCTTTATTGAACTTTGCTGCTCAAGGAACTGTTCCATCTACTGAAATATCAGAAACAGATAATCTGCAAGAATTTTATGGGCAACTTAGAACTTTAGAGAACAATCTCTATAAATTACATCGATTGATTTGGCAGAGGAAACACCTTGAGGCATGCCTCCACTTCAAGGTTATTCCACGAGGCATGCGCGTCCTCTGCATGCCGAGCTACGGGGATGCACATCCAGAACTGCTACGAAAATGGCAGTTGTTAAATATTGAGCTTGGCAACAAATACATTCGCCTACTTATTGATTATTTTAAGCCTATAGAAGAGGAACTCATCGGCAGAGTGGAAGGTGAGCACAAAACCCTAACTTCGTTGTTTAAGAGTGATTTCTGTATGCTGAGACTCAATAATATGCTGAGGCAGCTTATGCTTTACAGCAACAAGTTAGAGCAAGTAAAATTAAAGAAACTTAAAAGAGATTGTGATGATTTTCAACTCGGCCGCATTTTCATGTGGCCGAGATTAAATACTGTGGCTTCTATGGAAGATAATTATGAGCGGACAATTGACGCTCAGCTTAGCACACCCAGTACGACCAAGCAGACTGACAAATTGGTTGATACTGCTTCCACTAATGATCTCAGTCCTACAAATACGGCAGGGGTTATTACTTCATCTACCTCCACCATTCCCTGCAACCAGGAAGGTTTCAAAGGTGTAATAACTGCGGGTGCGAGACCAAAGGATAATGGACAGGCTGTGAACCTAATTCCGGGGGTAGCGACTACTTTAAATTTTCCTCTACCTTACAGGGTTCGGACACAGGAGCGCTCAACCAGCAGAGGAAGAGGGAAGTGCAAACTATCGGGCGAGGTTCGCGAACCAAGGAGAAAGAGGAACTAAATACTTTATTTTTTAATTTGTCGTCAAAAACTTTTTCGGACATTGAATGTTCTGTTTTGAATAGGGGCCTCTCCTTTATACCCTCCCAAGGCAGTAGTTTATCTGATACACTGATTATGTTACGAAAATTTGCTAGGAAGGTAGCTTTAAAATGTTTGTTTAAGGACTCTAGTGAAGAAACTGTAAATTGCAAAAATACTATGAATAAGAGAAAAAGTACTTTTGTACCACATTTGCCAAGTCAAGTTGACTGCTTTTTAAGAGCATGTGAACATGATTTGTACCTCTACTATAAGGGGAAAGCACGTAAGCATTTATTTGTGAACATGGATGGTGCACAGAAGCAAGCACTAGAGTCGTTGAGAAATGATGTTAATTTAGTGTTCAGACCTGCCGACAAAGGGGGGGGGTTTGTAGCTATGGATGCTGTCTTCGATCATGATTTAATGATGGAGATGTTAAATGATGACTTAGCCTATATGGAACTAGACAAAATTAAGGTAAACTCTATAATAAGAAATGTCCATGATACATTTTACGATCTTTTAATGACGAGATGTATTGACAAAACTTTATATGACTATCTGATGATAGAAGCTCCTTTAATCCCCCTTATTAAAGGCCTCCCCAAATTACATAAAGGGACCTTTCCTCCACCTTTACGACCTATTGTATCTGGGAGGCTGTGGGTTACTGAACATGCATCCCACTATGTACAGTCCAAACTGGGCCCCCTGATAGGTTCCATTCCTACTATATTAAAGAATTCATTTGACTTACTAGATGATCTGAAGAGCACGGCTTTACTTGATAGTTTGAGGTCTGACACATTGATGGTTGTTCTGGACATAAAAAATCTATTCACCAGTATTCCCAATGAATTTGGGATAGATGCAGTTAGGGATTGCTTGGTTGAAATGAGTGGACTAGACAATAAGGAGCAGCTGACTATTTGTAGTCTTCTAGATCTTATCTTGAATAATAACGTCTTCTTGTTTCAAGATAGGATATTTAGGCAAACATGGGGGGTGGCCATGGGCACCCCCTGTGCCAATGCCTATGCCAATTTGGCGGTCTACATATGGGAAAAGACGTTTATTTTTAATGACGTAAAATTTAGAGCTAACGTCATTTTATACAGACGTTTTGTTGACGATATCCTCCTTTTTTGGAATGGAGGTATCGAATTATTGAATGAGTTTATAGAATATATGAACTCAACCACATCTTTTCTGAGCTTTACCTACGAGCACTCCTTTATGGAAGTAAATTATCTTGACATTACTATTTATAAAAATGCACTGTGTGAGATTACCACCTCCTTATTCAGGAAACCATGTTGGAGGAATGGCATACTTCATTATGGGAGTATGCATCCTAGATATATCTTCCCCAATGTTGTTAGAAATCAATTGACAAGAATAGAGACTTTGTGATATCGATGGTGTTAAAGAATGTCTCTTGGACTTTCAGGTTAAGTGCTTTCTGGATAGGGGTTATCCCCCTGAGTTGGTATATAGTTTTAGGCATGAAACTAACCTGAATGGTGAAAGGCCTCAAAAAACAGGGGCTTTAAGTAGATATACAGGACATATTACTAGACCGAAAATTAAAAGTCAAGTTTATTTTGATATCAAATATACAAATGACATTAAATACATTAGGGACATTATCCTTAGTAACTGGAAGTTACTCACTATGGATGGTGAACTGTTGAAAATTGTAGGGGAGAGACCTAATTTTAGATATAATAATTGTTTTAATTTAAAGAGATTATTATGTAGAGAGAATACTAAGATTGAACCAGTAGACATCAGAGCAAGGTTTAAGCAGGGAACCTTCCCCTGTAAGAAATGCTCTACCTGTAAATTTATTTCAACTGAGTGGAAGTTTGAACATGCTGACCTAGGCTTATTATTTGAATCCAACTTATATGCAACATGTGATACAGCAAATGTTGTATATCTAGCTGATTGTGATAGCTGCGAGGCATATTATGTGGGAATGACCACACGTAGACTCAAAGATCGAGTCTATAATCATATCTATGATATAAGGAAAGCTAATATTAATAATGCCTTGGCTAAACACTGTCAATTATATCCGAATCATGGATTCAGGTTTAGGGTATTACAGATACAGCATCTGAATAGAAGAGAGGGAGATTCCCCAGGAGCCCTTGAACTAAGTGAGCTGAAGTGGATTCTTAAACTTAGAGCTCATAAGGCACCAGGGCTAAATTCAGCCATTAATATCAGGCCCGCACTGTTATAACTTATTGGTTTCCCTCCTTTTATTTTATTTCTTTTTCTTGATTTTTCTTTTATACTCCCCTTTTTATTTGCTTTTTCCCTTGCACACCTTTCTTTTCTTTTCTTTTCCATCCTTTTTCGTTTATCCTTTTCTTTCCCTTCCCCCTTTCCTCCCCTCCTTGCCCTTCAAACCACACACCTCCCTTCCCCTTCACTGTTTTCCCTTCCCCACCCCCCCTCCCCCTTTTTTATTACCCCCCCCCCTTTTTGTTCTCCCTTTTCCTTCCTATTGCCTGTTTTGGTATTATTAAATTTTCTTTTTCTTCCTTCTTTATTCACACACTATTTCATTTTCTTCTGTTTTCCACTTGTTTCCTTCTTTTTCTTCTCCTGCTTACCTGCTTTATAAATGGTTGTTAGATTTCCTTATACATATCCAGTAGAAGATTTATTGTTGACATACATAGTACTTATCGTATTTTAATGTTATCAGTTTATAATGACTATGACAAGTAGTTGCATTTAGGAAAATAGGTCTTATTAATAGACTTTAAATATAATTTTTAAAGTTTCCTTATACATATAATACATTTTGAATGAAAATGGATGTGTCAGTATGATTTCCTGTTCTACCTTATATGGGCAGTATTTCCTATCTAGCTAATAAGCTGATCTAATGATTTGACTCAATTGCTTGATTAATTGTTTGCCAGTACTTTGGTTTTCTGTATATAAGGAATGTTTTAAGTTTTAAACTTTGTAACCTGATGAAGCGCACGAATACTGTGCGTGAAAGCGCTTGTTTTTACTCAATTAAATAAGAATTGTTTGATTTTAAGCATTGTGGTGGTTCCAGTGTTTTCCAACTACTAACTGAATCACTGTTATTACATTCTAGAGATTTTTTAATATTAAAACTATTTCTAAAAATAAAAAAAGGTTTTTCTCCTATAACCTTGCTTACTTCAAGATTCCCCTGGATAATTTTCCAGTTCCTTTCAAGTAGATGTCGTATTCTTAAACTGTCACTAGTCATATCTAGAGAACAAACTGGTGTATTACCCATTTTTACTTTGTTTGAAACTAAATTAATAGGAAAGTTACCAGGGGAATTATCAATATTTAGCAATGCCGGATATAATGTCTGTCTCTTATCTAAAACTTCTCTAATGATGTCTTCCAAAAGAAGTTTGTCATATCCCCTGTCGATAAACATATTATAAATAAAATTTATCTCATCATGTAAATCCTTGTCATTTGTTGTCATTCGACAGGCTCTGATGAATTGACCTTTTGGTATATTTCTAATAACGTGGGTAGGGTGCCCACTTTGGAAATGTAGATAACTATTGGTGAAAGTACTTTTCCTAAAAATCCTACTATGGAATCTTGATTTGATATTATCCCACCAGAAAAGTACGTCCAAAAAATTGATGTTTGACCCGATGGTACCTTTGGTGGAGTATCTACAGTTCTTTTTGGTTTGAGTTTCACACTTAATAGCCTTCAGAAAAATCATGATAAGGCAAAGCCTATTATTTTAGCAACTTTCTAAGTATATAAGAGCAATGTGATCTCTGTGAAGTTTTTTATGTAGGCCTTACGAAGAGGAGACTTCGTGACAGGATTTATAATCACTGTTACGATATTAAGAAAGGACATGAAAGTAATGCTCTAGCTAAGCATATTGTTGAACATAAAACACATAGTTTTAGCTTTAGGGTCTTGGAGATGTTGGCCATTAATAATAGGGAAGGTGATAACTTCAACCAGTTGGCCATTAGGGAACTCAAATGGATATTTACATTAAAAGCTCACATATACCCTGGTATTAATCAGTTTGTATCTGTTAAACCAGTTCTCAATAACAGAAAGTTGTAATGTTAATATATATCTTACAACACCTGGATAGATGTTTTCTTTACATCTTAAGCTTTTTTCATCTCCCTCCTCATGTGATTTGAGAAAGGAATAGTCTAAATTTATCAGCACCATTATCGATAGTACAATTCATGTATTTATTTATATTTTATTAGATTTCGTTACATATTTTTCTTAGTTCATTCATATACAAATTAGAAACTTGTTGTTAGCTTTCATGTTCTACACAAGTTTTATGTATTTTTTCATAAACACACACCCTGTTCAAATACATACACATTTTAAAAGTCATATTTGTTACTTTCCTTTTTCTTTTTCCCAGGGTTCAAGTTCTGACATATTGTGTTTTATGACTCCAGTTGATTCCGATGGTCATTCTCAAGTTAAAATGGTAATACAGCTGTTGGCCGTAAACTTTTTCTATTTACAACAGCCAGATTCAGCTTTTTTGTCTGAATCTTTGATTGTTGTTTATTTGTTTTTATATCTGCCCAGGTTCTTACAGCAGATTGCACGACTCTACAGGATTATGACATTGAAACCAATCATATATTGTATAATATGGCACTCTTAGTACCTAGATTTGACCATGGTTAAATTAGTTTTTTCCTGGTCAGTAATTCTTTTGGCTTCACATGCTTTTATCTTTGCTATAAATATGAATTACTTGAGAAGCATCAACAAATAATGCCCTTGAAATGTTATTTATATGGTAACTAGTCAATCGTTGCCTTTTTACCTTCCTATAGCGTATTCGCTTATTTTAGTTACTTCTCATACTAATTTTGACATTCTTTGTCGCATTCGAGTCTGTTTATTCTGTATTTTAGACTTGACATAATGTTATCATTTTGTATATAGAGACATTTCTCTCCCCTTTTTTATATAGTTTTATATTAAAGGATCCCTACATAGAATATTTAAATTGG